>NC_134279.1:79890316-80190316 GCF_949628215.1 Phalacrocorax aristotelis
TTACTTCTTGTTGCTCATGACTTCTGACAAAATACTGGAAATACCATTTTCAAAATGCCATTTTTAAACACCATTTTAAAAATTCTTCAGCGAACTACTGACGTGCAGCACATGTGCCTCTCTGCCAGTCATTAGACACTTGCTGTGCAAAGGTGACCAAAACTCCTGAAACCTGTATTACAAAAATGCTACCTCTAACATTTCAGCCAGTATATAATTTCTTGCCTCTCCTAGAGAGGCAAGATTTGAATCTAGCTGTGTCAATAAGGTCACTTACCTCAACTAACTTGTTGGCGTGCTCACGGAAGACCTGAGCATACTCCTTCACTTCCTTCTCATTACCACTTTTTGCGGCCTCAATGAGAACCAGTAATGGGACATTGGTCTCCAGGAATGAATCCGATATATGATCCATTACTGCCTTCCGTAGCTGTGGCAAAAGAAAGCAGACCAGTAAATAAAAGAAGAATTATTAATATACATTCCCACTGTATTCATTGGCTACTTATATTTAAGCGTTGACGTGTCACATCTCACAGCATTTTATGGGAGCTTGGGCTTTTTTCTTTCTTTCCTCCAATTTATATATTTGCAGCAAGGACCCAAATATCAAACACTTAAGGGCCTAGCTCTGCAAAACCCTTTGGAGATTTGCGCTGACTCACACATCTAATCCAACTGGACTGAATGGATCTATATAGGACGATGGTGATTTCCCACATAATAAATTGCAAATTGATGAGGATTGAAAGCTGCACACTACTTTAAGAAACAGTTCAGCTCACTTAAAAGCCAAATATGGATTAAGGAGCTTAACTTCAAGCAACCATTAAAAATATTAGCCTGAATATTTCTAAGCCTTCTCTGATTCCTGCACTGAATAATATTCTACACAATAATGAGCATTTTGTTTAGCACATGCCTTGTGCTTCGTATTCTCTTTCAAATGCCACAAAGATATATAAACAGAAAACCTTTCTAAGCATTTTCCAGGTAGATTAGAAAACATACTACAATTTATTCCAAAGGAAAAATAAAATCCCACTGTACAAGATACTGAAGATTAAACACCTGTTATTTCATAAAAACATCTGTTTGAAAAAATATTACTGTAAGAATGATGTCACAAACATCTTCTCTACCTTGCTAATAACCACTAATTAATGTCAAACTTCACTAAAACTTGAAAGACAGCCAGAAAGATGACTGAAATCTTAAGTAATTCTTCCTGGAAGCTAATTGCTCTACAGGAGTATAGATCAGAATGTTTTCTCCAGCTTTTTGGTTGTTAAGAAAGAAAACCTGTGGACTCAAACGCAAGCTGGGAGCTATTCAGCCTGGAGGTCTGGCTAGCTATTAGCCTTCTTAAATCATGCATTTTTTAGTTAGATGAAACATCAGGAAAGATAATTTTCTCCAGTTTGCAGTCCAGACAAGAAAGCTATAGCTAGATAAGGTGTCATCAAAACACCCAATCATACTGGAAACTGGTATATCATTAGGCACTGTAAATACATGGTCCAAGACGTATCTGCTGTTTGACAGCAGCAATTGTCAGCTCTAATTGAATCAGGAGAAAGCTAATTTTGAATATTTCCATTCAAAGTGCTATAAAAAACAAAAAAAAGCAAAATAGCATATATGTTTTTGCATGAAGTATTCCTTTTCTGTCTATTACAACTAAAGCAGCCAATGTAACTGCAATGTAAATAAGCAATTCTTAATTCCCCGTAAAAATTAATTCTACTCAGATTCTACCTGGAAAGTATTTTTCCACTTCTAGAATGATTAAAGGCACTCAGAATAGCTAACTTATTAATAGAGAAAAAAGGGGGGAGGGGAGGACATGACAAAAAAAAGAAGAATATATCAAAGAGACCTGCCAACAGTTAGGAAGCTGGTGTGTGGTTGCTACTACCTATCACATTGTCACCTTGTGCTCCTTTTTTTCTCTCATCAATCTGCTGATACCACTTGCTGACTCTTATTTTATTCTTATACTGAAAGCTCTTTCACACCGCCCTTTGGGTCTGTTCGCACAGCATCTTCTACAATGAAATCCTGATCCATGAATAGCTTTCATAGATACCACCTCAATACAAATATAAAACTAATATTGCTCCAAATATACAAAAGCATTGTAAAAAAAAAAAAAAAAAAGACAAAAATACACTAAGAAGCTAAGTGAGCCAACAATGTGCCCTTGGGGCCAAGAAGGCCAATGGTATCCTGGGATGCATTAAAAGGCATGGGGCCAGCAGGGCGAGGGAGGTTCTCCTCCCCCTCTGCTCTGCCCCAGTGAGGCCACACCTGCAGGGCTGCGGCCAGTTCTGGGCTTCCCAGTTCAAGAAGGACAGGGAAGTGCTGGAGCAAGCCCAGCGCAGAGCTGCCAAGGTGATCAGGGGCTGGATCATCTCCCTTGTGAGGAAAGGCTGAGAGACCTGGGTCTGTTCAGCCTGGAGAAGAGAAGCCTGAGGGGGGATCTCATCAATGCCTATAAATACCTGAAGGGCGGGTGTCAGGGGGACGGGCCGGGCTCTTTTCAGTGGTGCCCAACGCCAGGCCAAGGGGCCACGGGCACAAGCTGGAACACGGGAAGTTCCACCTGAACATGAGGACAAACCCCTTCCCTGTGCGGGTGCCAGAGCAGGGGCACAGGCTGCCCAGAGAGGCTGTGGGGTCCCTTCCCTGGAGACATTCACCCCCCGCCTGGACGCGGCCCTGTGCCCCTGCTCTGGGGGTGCCTGCTCCAGCAGCGGGTGGGACGGGATGAGCTCCAGAGGGCCCTTCCAACCCCCGCCACTCTGGGATTCTGTGAAGTATCAGAGAAGAGTGCACCAGCATAGCACTCTGCCTTATATGGCTGATAGATTTCCAATCACTATGTATATCAATCCTTCCCTACTAAATGAAGGGTTTCATTTATAGCTAGCATTAAGGGAGAGATACTGCCAGAGATGGTTCATCTCACATTTGCTTAATCACCCTCTGCAGATGTCCACCTCCCAACACTTGCTGGGAAACTCTGCTCCCAAATTTGATGTTTCACTTCAGTACCTACAGTTAGAATTTTTGAGGTCCATTGGATCAAAATATGCCAAATGGTGGCATCTCCAAAGGAACACACAAAATTTTAAAAATCCCATGTGGTTCCCATCTCATTGTCAGGGAAAATCCTTACAAACAAAATCCACTTGCTCATGTTCAATGCCGTTATCAATAAAACCCACCATCCGCTGCACTGAAGAAACTACTTTAAGTGTTAAATGAACACCGACATTTTTCTGTTTGTATCATTCCATAAGGAGGTATGTGTTTCAAGTGTTGTGTTCAATGAACAAGCAATTCAATTTTCAACCAAGGTTAACGCGGTATTATAGATCTGATTATAACAATATGCCCCATGGAACTGTAAGAAAAGTCTCAGGGTGTTTAAGTATGCAGCATATTTTCTTCAGCGTTAAATACTTTCACTCTACAACCACATACTAGAAATCTATAAAAAGGACAGTAAGAGCATCAGCTAACCAGCAATTTGGGGTTTACCACTGTAAATATACAGTAGAGTTATATCTGAATAAAAATAAATGAATAAAAGGGATATCTTGTTTCAAATGGTAACTGTATGTTGCCTTCTGCATTTCAGTATTGCAGCAGCTGAAAAAAAAAATCTGAATTCTGACTGTCACCGGTTTGATAAATATAAAATTAACAAATTCTATTTTCCTCTGCTGTGTTAATCATAGATGTCAGTAGCATATCTCTGACCCCTCATGTAAACACACATTATAATTTCTTTAGAAATTTGTTATCTGAGTTTTAGGACGCCCTTGCATTGAAGTTGAAAGGTATAGTTAACGGGTTTTATATACGCAGGAGGCCACAAATTTTGCTATCCATCACCACAGGCTATAAAGAATGACTTGACAAAATCATTTGTTAAATGTGGCAGAGGTATGAACATAAGACATTCATCCAATAGCTCAAATGGATACATGACAAGGTAATATTAATTGCGCAAGACAAGACATTTAAAAGTATTAGCTCAGCATTACCAGTCTATTTGATCCAATTAGGGCTATTCATCAAGGTAAATAACTACTGGAAAACTAATCCTGTATGTTCCTCTGCATACCGCAACGAAGTCTAGCCAAAGTGATGGCTTATGCATCCAGAGATTTTACTGTGGCATACAACCAACATCGGTTCAGAAGGGAATGGGAGAAGACCGTGACTTGAATTTAAATGCTCATAAAACATGCGGTAAAAACACATCAAGTTTTATTCTAAAACCAGTACGAGATCTTGCGCTCGTACGTACATTAACAAATGTCTTTGCAATGTCTTAATTTACCCTGCATTCTGATGAAAATATTATGACCCAAACTATTACTTATAAGACAATGCTTTATGTTTTTCTTTTCCCCACTGAATTTTTAAGTTAGAGGTGACTTCAAAGGGTGGGTAGTTTCCACTACATGAAACTCCATTTGTTAGAGGAGAAAGCACATTAAATAAAGGTCTGTCTTAATGAATTTTGTCACGGAGAAAACTTTATTAATAAACATATAGCTAAACGAATAAGAAGTTCGCCAGACCGGCACAAAGATAGAAAAGGAGAACATCAAGACCTGCAAATATTTTTAAAGTATGAACGGTGTACCACAAGGCAGATTTTATGACTTTCCAGTTGAGGCAATTTAGTCAGTTTATGCCGCAGAGTCAGTTGCTGGGTTTGATAGCATCATGTTCTACTGTTCTAAGCGCTATTTAGGGCTGTTTTATCATTGTCGGTTCACAGCTATAATTGAGCTCAAAGAGGTTAAACTGGCCACTGAAATGATGTTTTCCATGGCTATATAACAATTTTAGAACCAAAATGTCTCAGTGCTACTTACAGTCTAGTAGAGAATTAAATGTCTAATCCTGACACTGGAAGGTAAAGTCACAGCAGGGGATTAATGACTCTAACAGATTGTTAAACTTTATAAAGACTGGCAGTATAAAGCTATCTGTAACAAAAGTTTACCAAGGAGCACCTTATTCACCATTTTCTACTTAACATGCATTACAGGCTGAACCCAGCTCCAGTTGGCAGCTGCAGAGCATTCCCAAACAGGTATTAATTTAATTGAAAGAGATGAGAATAAAGCCTTCTCCACTGCAGTTAAAGTGTGTCTCCTCCAACACATTGTGAGATTGAGTTCTGTAGACTAAGACAGTGACCATTAGAAGCCACCGCAGTAGAGTACTACAGAGAAAGCCTCAGTCGATTCTGCACACTACAACTCATGAAGATGTGACCAAAAAATGGTATACTGGGGGATGTGGACGCTAATGCCATCAAATTTGTCTTGATAGATTAAACAACAGAAGGATTAACAATTGAAGCATGTATCACACTTGGACATCCACACTGCAGATTTCTGGAATATCCTACATAAAAATATTAAAGATTTGAACCTAAGAGGAAAACCTCAGGAAGAAATGCTGTTACAAAGACTGACCATATCTTTTTCTGTGCGTGAGCTTTCTTCTCTCTAAGAAGAAACTTCCCTAGTCAGGGAGAGACTGGGGATGAATTTACTAACGGAAAGCAACTTGAAGTGACAAATTTTGACCAGAAATTTGAGAGAGAATAAGACATACACAAAAAAAGTTCCTTCTAGGTGTAGGTAGCTACAAAGGAGTCCTCAAAATAGTGTATGGCCAGAAGCAGAACTTAGTTAAAGTACTTAGGTACTTAATCCTCATTGATTTTTTTTTTTTTTTTTTTTCAGGGGGGATGTTTAATCCATTTTTGTGACTTAGAAATTTTATGCTGCCTTTTCAAAAATAGTTTTTGGCAAGAGCAAGCCTCAGGCTTGCTAACAACATTACGGCAGTTACATGAAAGCAGAGAAAAATGTATAAGCTTGGGGGACAGATGTCCACATACCCCCCCAAATCTATGAGTATTATCAGGGCAAGAACTCAGTCTTGTTTCATGTCTGGATAGAACAATAAAATCCTAATGTGGATTGGAGTGCTGGGGTAGTACCAAATATTTATAATTTCTGACATTAAAGACGATATAGGGCTTTAAAAAGGTAGAGGACAGTATGGAGCTTACCAAAGAATGCTGGAAAAACAGGACGACAGAAATACAGGTGGGGACTGAATCATCAATAAAGTCAAAACAATCCAGAAGTGAAAGACAGTGATTAACTTTCGCATTCTGTATGACCTGGGAGGGCAGAGCTGTGACAAGGACAATACGGAAGGATGAGGTTGCAGAACAGGACGTTACACTTAGGAACAAAGAAGAAGAAAAACATTGTAAAAGCTTACGCCAGCAGAGAAGAAAAGGGATAAGACTTTGAAAAATATCCTTATGAAAACCGAGGAGGACTGTAAAGTGTCAAAAATGTCACCAAGACTCCAAGCCTAGAGGGTCTGATGCAAAAAAAGGAGAGATAAGTGACAAAGAGGAGGGTAATGAAGAATAAAAATAATGGATTAAACATCTATGGTTTAAACAGAGAAGCACAACACATTGTGTGTCTTCATGTATTGTCTCAGGCTCTGCTGAAATGATTTTTAAATCAAGTGGAGGGGCTTTGGAGCTTTATGGTTTTTTATAATACAGTAAATAGAAATAGTTGGGGACAACACTGTTTTGAGGAGGTTAAATAGCTATTTGGTCCCAAATGGGAAGGAAGTTGTCTATGAAATCCCTTCAGGAAGTTACCCTCACTATGCTAAGCATGCACAGTAATCACTTAAAAGCAGTTAGATCTGATAAGCTTTAAAGGGTTAATAGTGTAACTGCTACATTTGCCGCAGTTGCGCTCCCACCTACCCCAGCTGCATGAACAGGCTGGCATAATAAATATTATCATCAGCTTCTCTAAGACCTAGAGATTTAGCCCCAGTGAAAGCTGATGACAGCTCTCTCTGGCAACCCGTCTATTGGAGTTCCAGACAATGGCTGAAACAAGATTAAAAATTGATTATGTTCTGCAAAAATGGATTTCTCATCATCCTTTCCAAGAATCAAAGTTACAAACTGATCCTGCCCCATGGACAGTGATGACTGATATCTGATACTATCAGTTATCATCCATACCTTTCAAAAAAGCCCTTCCTGCAGCGAGATCACAGCCTGGAATTTTGTTTTGTTTTGTTTTGTTGAGAGTTTTCGGGTTTTGCTCTTCTTTTGTTGTTATTTTTTTTCCTTCTCCTTTGCAGTAATTTCTATAGAGCAAAAACTCAAACCAAAACTTTTTTATTTGTGGTTGCTTAATAACAAGTACCATTAAAGACATTTTATAATACTTTAGAAATAGCGTTACTGAACGAAATTAATGTCAATTAAGAAACAAATGCAATGTTGAAATCCCATTTGGAAATTAAATTCTACGTACTTCGCTATTGTTCATAAATCCATTAGGACAGAATTACAGACGTCTTTGGAAAACAACTGTTTTGCTCTGCCTTTATAGTGCTCCCTACCTCACGCTACTGCATTATTGATAATGAACATCACAATTTGAAGCCGTCTTTATGAATCCACGCTTCTGTAAGTTTCTTTAGCTGATGTGACTACAGGTCATTCTCTGGCTGACACCACAGAACAGTGACAGCTTCTTTATGTAAAACTACCATCAGTAGAAATTTCCTGGAATAGGTTTATGGGTTTGGTGGTTTGTTTTGTTTGTTTGTTTGGGTTTTCTTGGGTGGCAACATTATACACTTCTGTTGAAGGTCTCCCCCGTTTACAGTGTCTCTCATTAAAAAGAGTTCTTAAAACTCCATACTTGTTTCTCGGCAGTGATTACAGAGTTTGGCATCTTCTAAAGTTCCTGGAGTGAGTAGAAATATTTGTTGAAATATGTGAGCTTTTACAAAGGCTCATTATTTGAGGAATAATAGACAAACTATGTGCAGTAATCTACTCGAACACAATATAGCTGTCACTGAGTTTCGCCTCATAATTCCTCACAAGCCACTTCAAAAGGCCAAGCCTCTGTGCTCACAACTTCATTCGGTAGGAAAAAAACCAACCAAAAAAAACCCTAAAAAACCCCCAAAACCAAAACCCCAAACTAAACAACACTATTTCAAAAAAGCAAAGGTAGCTATAGCCACTACATTCGTTGGATTTTGCCAGGCAAAAATAATCCATCATTTCTCTTATGTTGCAGATCAAACTTCCTTTCATTTGATGAAAATGTTACACACTCTAGCCTTACACAAAACTACCTGAAATGGGTATAGTTTCCTGAAATATGGCACCATATGTGCATCAGTAAACATTATGTGTTGAGTAAATTAAACCAAGCCTTATAATTAGGCGGTAAGGAAATTACTGCAGACCTGAAGAGTAAATCAGCGGTATTAAAACACTCTCCATTTCCTCTGAAGCACTTCAGAGTACCATAAAAACCTCAATGTCACAGTGATAAACACCTAGAAGAAATGCATTTTGAGGGAGACAAAGACACGTGCATTCAAATAAGTTCAAGTCAAAATCAAAATTAAGTGCAATTTAAATAACAGTTCATTGCCTCTAACTTTTTAGATCAGATTTTTAGACATTTTTCTAAAACTCCTTTTCTAAAGTAAATAGTCCAGCTAGCCTATCAAAGGGGAGCAGACAAAAAGTGCATGCAGTATTGAACAGCGTGCCAGGGCCTTACAGTTCTTTCAGCCCAAGCTGGTCAAATTCAGAGTTTCATTTCTTCTACTTCTGTTGCTTTAAGGAGTGGCTATAAACACAGTGGAAGCTGAAGGAGTAGAGGACTTTACCAAGCAGAGCATGACTGTCTCAGCTTTATAACCCAGTGTGACCCCAGACTCCTCTCTAGTACCTTTGTACGAGCTGCTAGAGAGACCCAGGAAAGAAGTACTGATGAACACGCAATGCAGCGCACCCACATTAAATGAATACAAGAAATAAATCTGTAGTGCTGGCACAGAAATAAATCTGTATTAGCATTTGATAGACCACTTTCAGAAATCCAGCTTCCAGATTTCCACAATCAAGAGCACTAGAGCCACTGCAGGTGAAAACATAAATGATTAAGCAACAAGGAAAAGGTGATGAGTTTCTAATGAGCAAGGGCTGATGCCGCAGGTGGCCTTAGGTTCAAAGACATTTGGATTGACTTACATCTGGCTCGCTTTAAAAAACACCAACATTTTGTCAAGAAGCATTTTCATGCAACAGAATGAAGCGATATCACCAATCACACTGTGCTTTCCCTTAGGAACAACCGATACCTCATCTCTGGCAACATGGCACAACCTTCACCAGCCTCCTGTAGATCACCTATTTAAGTATGACCTTGCTTCTACTTTGCCTTTGCAAAATAAACCTTTAGTAAACATTCATGCAAGGCTAAATTTTGAAGTTACAACCTTCTTGGATATTCTGCTACTTCTTAACACTTGTATGAAGTTTTGCATCTTCAAAACGCTGTATCAACTCTCTTACGAATTCTTACCGTGTTATGTGAGCTAGGTAAGGTCCATGACCCCCTCTCTCCGTGTTTTCAGCCCTCCTTAAATTATACAGATCTTGAATTAAAAAAAGCCATCTTCAGGATTTATAACCTTAACCACTACCCTCTTGCCTGCAACAAAGGCCACATCAGGACCTACTTTTATGGTAACGAGAGGCAGAGCTTGCTTCCCCAGCCCTCCTAGAAAAGCACCTATTGCTGCAGTGTTGACTGGCTCTATAGCTTGAAATTCAAAAGATTATCCATGCAAACCTACCTTTAGGTTATATCTCTTGGGTGCCTAAATTAGGAAGCAGTTCACTCATGACTCCCTACAGGCGAAGAAAGATGAGCTTGTCCAAAATACAACCTTCAAACCACCCTCTGAAAGGAAACTCTGTTGACTGTATGGGAGGTTGAAGGAAAACCAGCTTCCTTATATCACCACCCCATTTCCATCCTCGACAAAAGCTGGTGTGAATTCTCCAGGTTCTCTTTTTCTCTTCCCCCTGCCCCCTCAATACAGGGTTTTATTTCTTTGGCTGTGCTGTTCAGCTTCTCAGAGGAGCTGAAAGGAATTGCTTATGTAATATCGATTAAGTTTGATTAGAATTGGGTTCACTGTTTTCTTCTGAAGATCTTAGTTTTGTTTGCTTTCTGAGCACTCATACTTCCCTTGGGCTTATATCTGACTGCACAGATCACAGATGCTGTGTACCTCTTAAAACTGGTACAACACAGAATATCTAAGTTGCGGCGGCTCCGCCTTCAGAAGCAACTTTGCTTTTCTGTGTTTCAGATTATTCTTCTAAAACTGGACAGTAACTCCTGCTTGTCTTCATAGAGCATTTCAGAAGGGA
This sequence comes from Phalacrocorax aristotelis, assembly GCF_949628215.1. Lineage (NCBI taxonomy): Eukaryota > Metazoa > Chordata > Aves > Suliformes > Phalacrocoracidae > Phalacrocorax > Phalacrocorax aristotelis. The sequence goes on from NC_134279.1 coordinate 79,900,662, forward strand.
GAGAGGATAAGCCACATGCCAGTAAATCATGAATCGGGGCAGCAAGATGTAATTTCTAGGTGCCGCTAGCCCTCCCTAGAGCATTTGACAAGTCATCTGGTCTGCATATGAGACAGTAGCTTGGGTGCAAAACGATGGCAATGAAATTTCCTCTTTTGGAGAGGGTCCTGTGCTTTCTTCAAAGCGTTTACATACTCTAAAGAAGCAAACTATGCACATACTTAGAGAGAGATTTAAGTCCACAGACTGAAAACATCATATGAGTGTCTATCCATAATATAATTTGCATTGTATGGGGTAGATACAATAAAAACTGTTCCAACAGAACACATTTTTTCAGTTTTAGGTGTCCCTTTAGTCTAATTGCATGAGCTAATATTCATGTCTTTTACTCCAGGAGTCTCTCCAGAGTCTACGTCAATTTTTGGCAGGTTTCAAAGTGCTAAACAATTACTTTTTCACCGCAAATAGCATTCATAAACAAGAGCAATACAACTTAATCTACGTGGAAGCAACTGACATAAAGAGCAAATGGAGATAAGCCACCTCTCAAGAGCCAGAAATAAAAAAGATAAGCCTACGAACATTATGAAGCCTGTTATCTAATTCAAACTGTTGTAACCCATATTAAAGAAAGTACACCGAACCGAGAGTACTTTCAGAGACCTATGAAGTAGGTAAAAACAGTACAATCAAGAAGTTCTCCCCAAGATGCTTGTTTTACCAAATTTGCATTAACAAATTACAGGAGGTATTTGTCTCATCAACCTTTAACCTTTTCTAAGTTTTACCTGTAGCCTAATATAGCTACTGAAACAGTCCTATCAAAGACTAACAGATAACGGGTATAATAATTGTGCTGTGCAATTGAAGGGAGGTATGTTAGAGAATATGGCTGATAACAGACTAATAAATACCATGCCTGTAGTCCACCAAATGTCTTACAAAAGTATTTGTGAGAACGTAGCTTAGCACAAGGATAATGTAGAAGAGCAATCAAAAATACATGAGGGTCATGTGAAAGGATGTAGTAACTACATGATACATAAAGAATGGATTAGAGGACTAGAAAGGGCAAACATGACTAGGATATATATATTTTTTAAATTTAGGCTGCTGCAAAGTATGTGACTGATGAAGTTTGGGCGTGTGACTGACAGTCATCATTAATATGAGTTTAAGCCTAAATGGCTAACCCAGATCCTGAGTACCTAAGAGAGTGTCACCGTTCCTAGGGTGCTAGTAGTGGCTACTGGAAAAAAGCCTACACAGAAGAAGCAATCAATATCCTAACCTCTATTGATATTCATAAGAAAGAGGGATACAACCCATCCAAAAGAATACAGAAATCGTGCAAGTGCCTATCTTTCACCTTTGAGCCTACAAAGTAGCTGAGATTAAATAATCAACTTTTAAACGATAAACCACGGCCACAGGTGAAACCCACTGTTGGAAAATCATAGGGGAAATCAAGCTACACGTAGCTGTGGAAATCGTATTGAAGGGGTTATTTACGGCTAATAACATGCTATAGTTGTACAGTCATAGAATCATAGAATCATAGAGTACCAATATTACTGGCAAAGTAGCACAGTGTAATATACCCCCATACAAATTAAATATACCTTTGAAAATTTGGAGTGGTGTTGAAGATAACAGAGTAAAACAGAACAGGACCGTAGCCTGACCATAAAGGCTTTTGTTCCTAGACTGGGTTTCTGAGGGAATGAGGCTCATTACTGTAACTCTGCCCATTTTTTCAAATACATTTTAATGTGTTGGCCAATTTTAAAACCATCTGACAGACAAAACAGGTCTTGAGGATGTTAGTACCTGAAGTTTGATGAAAAATTGTCTGGGTAGGAGAACAGTGACCTGAATTAGAGTCCTATGGAGGGAAATTTGTAATGTGAAGTCAATAGCTGGCTGGCCAGCATACCAACATAGGTACCAGCTGGCCAACCACCATGTGGGTACCAGCTGGCCAGCTGGCAGAGGAGGTGCCAAAATCAGCCTCACGTCTTCCTGCATTTCACCAGCCAGCCTGGAGTAACAAGCGAGCTAGCGCAGAAGAGGTAGCGGCAGAGCAGAGAAGGATGGATGTGAGAAAATGAGAAGAAAGATGAAAATCAGAGACCATGAGAACAAGCGCAGGTATTTTGAGGCCAGAAATGATGACAGCTTTCCATATTCAAAATCGCCATCCTAGCTACTAGCTGTATGCTGATGTTGTTTTGCTTTTTGTGGCACCTGCCCAACAGCTGGATTACATCCAACGGCACAGAGTCTAAGGTCACTAAACAGTAATCAGGTTACAAACCCCACCTTCTGATACTGCACACATAGACTTAGATACCTAACAATAGCATTAATTTCTATTAAACATCCACTCCATTAAAACAAAAGCCCAGGACATCACTCTGAACATTCAAAGTATTTATCGAAATGCAACTGGTAATGTAGTTATTTCAGGACTATCCACTTCGTATTTCCTATTAATATATTTTATAATAAAGGATTTTTTTTTCCTAAAACTGCAAGGAGAACCAGAAATCCTACGTCAAGCAAAATACAGTAATTATTAATTTTTGCTTTATTCTACTGTGGAATGAAACCTGGAAAATTCAAAATTATCAAAACACCTTAAAATGATGGAAACCATTATTGACAATTCTAAAAATATATTTTTAATTGTCAATATTTATTTATATGCATATATTTATATTTACAGCACAAAGCTAAAATAAGCTACTCACTTTCAAAATGAAGAAAAAAGACTTTTCAACACTGTCAGGCTTTTCCTTTTTATTTTCAGAAAGAAATTTCTGGGTAATTTCTGATGTTTTTCAGTTTTAAAGAAAGTAGAAATTTTCTGTTGAGTATTTATTTCATAAAGTATTTCTGACTCGCTTTAGTAATGACATAAACCTAAGTCTGCAGGAGGTGGATGGATTGTCCTCAACAGCTATATGAGAGCATCATCTCCAGTAAAAACTGAGAATCACTGGTAACAAATCTTCCTGTTTCTTCACAGTTCCTTCCACTTGGAGGCACGCGAAGTATTAGTCTGGCTTGAATGGACAAAAGTGAAGAATTATTTTCTTTCATTCTACCGTACAGAATACTGCGGACGGGCTGCTCTGTTAAAATGAGCAGCAGTACAGCTATCTGCTCTTTAAGAGAAAACTAATGGGTTTGGTTATTATACCTTGTGGGGAAACCGACCGGCTAACACAGACTGAACAAGCTCAGCTGACCAGCTGGAACAGGGCACAAGGCAAAGAGAGGATGGGGGCCGGGCAGGCGGCGGCACTAACAGGTGGGACGGCGGTGGTGGTGACGGCAGAGCAGCCGGTGCCCTGCTCATACAGCTCCACATGATCTACGGGCGGTGGTGGGCCGCGCTACGCGTCCAGTTTGTGCGTTAGCCAAATTGTGTGGTGTGTCCTCCCTGCTTATCTTTGTTTCAATGTCACCGCAGAGTTGCAACGCTTCAAATACCGTGTGTGCGCGCTGCTTCGTGATCAGCTGTAGAACTTCAACTATAGGGTTGTTTTTTTTTTTCCCTATGGAGGTAAAACAAACAAATTGGCATCCCCAAGCACCCTGCTGCTGGCCTAGCTTGCTGTACCGCACAGTGAAAGGTGCTTCTAGGTTTTGGGGGGTTTTGTTTGGGGTTTGTTCTGTTTTGTTTTTTTCTTACAACAGACTTGCGTATGGGGGGTGGGGGGGGAAAAGACCCCAGATCCCACCAACTGGCACAGCTTGTTATCAGACACAGAACTCTGTGCTTTTTCCCAATTGTCAAAATGAAGTAAGAAACGGCAGCAGTAAGCTATGGGCTGGTGAGACTTGGCTGCTTTCAAGAACTTGTTCATTCTGACTTACATTGATATTCTTACTGGCAGTTTATATTAAGACATATAATTAGATCTCTGTAATAGTTTTCCAATGCTCAGGAGAGTTTAAATTATGAGTATAAAAGATGTAACGCCATCAGAATAGGAAATATTGATGTGACTGTAAATTGTGAGATGGAATTTTAGCACCGTGTATCACAACCACAATCGTTTCATATGTCTGCGTGTTCTGCAGATAATCAAATAAAATCTCAGAAATAGAGAGCTAAGTAACCTGGGGAGAGAAGGAAAAATCAGTCTTAGATGGTTGACTACTGGAGCCTTGCAAGGGAGCCTGTCTACCAAATAAAATATACATCCCTTCTTCATTACCAAAACACATTTTGTAGTTTGTCCAGTTTTATGGTGATAACACTAAGCTTCATAAATCTGACAAGCAAGGCTGCTTTAAAAGGCATTCATTAAAAACAAAAGGCATTACGGTATTCAAAGTTGGTTGTCTCTCCCATGATTTAGCCCAAAATAGAAGGACAGAAATAGTATAACACTGCAATTTCAACCCTGCTTCATTTCTTCTTAATCTTCCAGCCCCTCTCCCCAGCCGTTAAACTAAGCCCTCGGTGACATCCTCATACTATGAAATTTAGCAGGGGTGTACAGGCAGCTCTGGGTAGACATGCACCTGTATGCTGTTGATTATGCATGTGATGAAGCAGAACACTGGTTTTAATTCTAAAGGATAATGATTTATAGTGAGAATACACACAGCTGAAAGCAGAGACTCCATCTTCCCCTGTTTGTGCAAAACCTGGCACAATTATGATCTAATCTTGATTAGTTTACTAGCAACTGCCATGATTTAATAAACATTATACCTATGTGATTAACTTTCATAAATATCAGAAACTATATTAAAAGCTTCATCTCCAAGAAGGAAATTATTATATATGTGCTTCACTTTGCCCACATACAGAGTTCCAACCTTTCTGAGATTGAATTCAACACCCATGGGGCTGAATATACACGAGAAGCAGACAGTTTATTAAGAAAGGTGCCATTTTTATATCACGTTTTGGAGTAAATTTGGCTTTAGAGATGAGTAATTCAGGCAACTGCTGAGAGCCTCACACAGAACAGCAACTCATGTGTTAGTCTGCTACTTCCTTCAAGCAATAAGAACAGAGGTGGGAGGCAACACATGGTACAAGCTCCACTGCAGAACCTAGGATCCCACAAATTTGGAGGTCACAGTCACAGAGATCTTTCTTCTGTCATTAGCTGAGCAACAGATGTGATGCTAGGCTTTATACAGGAGAGTCAGTGACTCATATTGTCTGCAAGCCCATTGCAATATTTTTATTATTTGGAGAAATGAGCTCTGAAAACGTGATTCTTAAGCACGTTTGCTGAAAGTTAAGGAAGAGACGAAATGAGCTGAGTTTTAGCAGTGCAGAGCACTGATTTCAAAACGCCTATAGGGGCCACTCTTTGTTAAACTGTCGTGTTGCAAATAGGTATCTGAAGATCCATTTAAGTCATTACTTGGTCTTGCAGATTTGTGGATTTGGAATCATTTTCAGAGAGGCAATCTCTGATTGGCCAGGCAGAATGTCTTTTCTTTGATTTATTGTATAGAAAATGCAGAATTGGGATCATCTCAAAAGGAGAAAAAAAGGTAAAAAGAGGCAATCCCTCCTGACTTAACTTAAAAAGTGTAGAGAAACCTGTAGAGGGTTTCTCCCTGTTGTTTGCCAATGTCCCTTCTATTCTTTTCCATCTCAAGGTTTTTGAATGAATCTTTCAGTCTTATTACCAAATGATAAATATCATATAAGAAAGTCAACCTTTATTGTTTAAACTATGTTTTACAGTTATTTATAGAATCACAGAATCACAGAATGGTTTGGGTTGGGAGGGACCTTTAGAGGCCACCCAGCCCAACCCCCTGCAGCGAGCAGGGACATCCCCAACCAGACCAGGTCACTCAGAGCCCCGTCCAGCCTGGCCTTGGGTGTTCCCAGGGATGGGGCATCGACCACCTCTCGGGGCAACCTGTTATTTTTCAGCCTTCTCTGTATCTTCATAGGATTTTTATTTAATATGGTACCTTAGAAGTTTTCTTTGACAGCATTCTGCTCTTACAAACTTCTTTATATTCTGCTCATCCTTCCTGTTGTTTCAATGACAGGATACAAATAAATACAAATAAGCAAATATGCCAGTGTTTTTATGACTGGGGTCGCTGGGCTGCAAAGGCAGTGAAGGTCTGGCCAACCTGCCTTCCCTCCACATATTAAGACCGTTGAGGGTTACACCTGGAATATGTTTGTCTCCCTTTTTTTGAATCAGGAAATACTAGTCTTTTGCTTAATGTCATGTGTAACGCAGTGGCACACCTAAATAAGGACGCAGGTTCTTTATACCTCTACAGGTGGCAAAACCATTCTGAAGCTGAAAAGCGATGACTTCCTTGGAAAATCAAAAAGCGTTATAAAAAGCATAGATTACCTGTCTTCGAAGGTCTCGTGTTTTCTTGGTCATCTTGTCAATAGCAATGTTGAGTGGGTCCCCCTTCTCCTTCCTTCCAGTCTGTTAAAAATGAGATTTTGGAGTTAGAGAAAAATACCGCAGAAAATATACATTTTTTTACAAAATAGTGCAGATTTATCAAAAGAAATCTGTGCATCTCTTTTTGTTTGCTTCCACTAAGTTTTTATGTCCAATGTAATGTTTTTAACATGTTTACGTGCAGGGGGCATATCAGATTATTTTAAAACAATCCTAAAATGATAAGAAGAAAGATTAAGGTGACTCACTGGAGAGTTCAGAACTTTTCCACCAATAAATTATGTGCATATATTACAGCCTATACTCCAAAAATCTAGCAAGACCTCTCACTATAAAACGAATATTAAGAGCCTCTAATCTCCATCCTGCCAGGCACTGGGAATGTTAAACATGATAATAAGCAGCAACACAGCTTGAGGACAGAAGGAAAATGGTTCCTGTGCCTGTAACAGGAATCATATTGGCAGACATTAGGTGCAGTATAAAGAAGAATTCCACTTAAAACACTTTTCTGCAGAAAGTCTCAAAGCAAAAATCCTCACGAAGATTAAAAAGGGGGACAAAACCTTTTTGTGGCTCAAACCCAATTAAAAAAAAAATATTTTTTTGGGTTCAGTGGTACAAAAAGCATTACGTGACTTTGCCAGCTGTATTACCTTTCTCTTAAGAGAAAACTGCGTCTCTAAAGATTTGTCACATCTCATCATACTGAACTCTGTTTGAGAGCTTTTCATCAAGAATCAAAATGATCTTCAATTCCTTCCAGCGTTACTCTTTCCTTCCCAATTCTGTTTTCAAATACTCCTATTTAGAATTGTTCCTTGCATATGATTAGGAGCGATTTTGTATTTCCAGCTGAGCCTAACAGCATACATTTCTGGGAACTATTGAGAAGTCACTTTTGAGGTGGGATGGGGATTAAACATCCCCTTTCAATAATGATCTCTCAAATGTGCAGCACTGTTACCAGCTCTGCATGGCCACATTGGCAAGCGGCCTGTGTTCCAGACTTCTGCTTTAAGCATTCATTCGAGGGAACGCCTGCTTTCTATTATTGTCTGCAATTCTAATTATGATATGAGGCCAATGATCTTTTAGATATCTGTAAAAGCCATCCCCTTTTTTTATTTAGAAATTCAAACACAAAAATATCGAGCGCCACCAGAATTTAATACAAAACATAAATTTACCTCTTAGGTTTTTAAAAAGAATCCATTACAAATTCTGGAGTTATTCATACAAATTGACACCAGAAAATAGGGAGAGAAAGTGTTTGCTGTGATACAAGAGGAGGCATCTGTGTAACCCGCTGATATTTTTATCTCACTTTTCTTGTGTTCATCCTTTGAGTTCTTCTGGTTCCCAGCTAAAGAACTACGGCTCTTTAGCCTAAGCAATTTCAGCACATGCTTTTAGATTTAGACGCCCTGAATTCAGTCCCTGGTATTTTGTCCAAGACGCAGATGTCATGTGCACATAATCGATAGTTTTTCAAGCTGAAATTGCACCTTAAAAATGAGGCAGACCAGGGCAGGTAAGTTTGGTACAGGAAGCCTCTCCTAACTCCTGAAATGGTACAACGGGGACCGCCAGATGAGCTAGTCTCAGCCAGGTTCCCAGTCTCTCAGGCTACAAAGCTATAGTCTAAGAAAATTTTCAATTACTCCAGCTGTGTGCTGTGTACTAGCTGAACCAAGTATCCTTGGTGACATTAGTGTTCTGGGATGCTTTATTTTCCTAGTCAAATAATTCAATTTCTAAAATATTGTTTAATTTTTTCTCTTCCTTCTCATTGTTTAAACTTTAATGCATGGACTTAGAAAGATACCTAACCACACAAAAGGTTTTAAGACATTTTTTGCTGGGGCAAAGATAATAATTTTTTCCCCCATCAAATCAGGGAATAATTTGCTAAACTGTGCATATTGTAGTGAATATTAACACAATGTGAATAATGAAAAAGCAAACACCAGGACACTTAAGGCTACACTGGGAAGGTATTTTACAGCTCTCAAACAGAACAACTAGTTAACAGTTCTTCTTCACTGATCTCATGCAGTGCAGAGGTATTTTGTGTTCACCACCCACATGCAAGGTCAAGCACTAAATGCTTGGCACCCATTTAGGAGGTCAGAAAATTGTCCTGAATAGGAACTTAGGAGTTCTTCCAAGTAGTCAGCTATGGGATCCAGTGGCACTGAGTACATTAGGCATTTGATAAACTGCACTGTTTAGGAGCAAAGTCTCTGGATATTCCCTAAATGGTCATTGGAAAAAAAGTAGAAATTGAAGAAGAAGGTTGAGTTAAAAGTTTGTAATTTAGGTTCCTAACCTGGGTGTTTTGTATTGCTGATAGGGGGAAACTATCACTGAGAGTAGGCCCATGGCAGCCCACATCTATCACATCTCCTAAGCCTCCAAACTTATCCTGTAACTTTTTCAGTCTAGTTTTAAATTACATAAACAGTGGCCCTTAAGGTACAGCCTACTGTGAAACACAAGACAACTGGGAACCCTTCTGTGACCCTCAAGCCACACAACACAAACTGTCAACATCCATCTGGCCAGCCCCTTCTCCCTCCAAAATAGAGAAAAGCCTGTTCCATGCTGCTTACTGAAAACCTGCCTGCTCTGTGCAATTGCCTGAGTCATGCCTGAGATGCGAAATGGCACGAACCAGGCTGTGCTGGGAAACAGGCTACCACACCAAGCGGACAGAGATCCAGTTGAGCTCTCTCAATGGCAATACTTTATTAACACGTAGGAATACAGATGAAGTCAGAGAAACACTTCCCATGTTCTGCACGGTTTTTACGTATCCGGGAATTTTAGGTGTTCTTCACCTGTTGTAAACATGGCTACTGCCTTTTAATCTGGATACAAACCCCTTCTTCACTGTATGACTTCAAAGAAGGAGAAATTTGTTTAGTAAATCACATTATTGAAAAATAAATAGCATGGCATGTGATGTTACATAGCTTCAGGCAGGTCTGTCAAACACCATCTGCTCTGTGCAGAAAATATAAGTTTATTAAAGTTTATTTATTTAAGTCCTTAAATACTCTTATATTAATGTTGCTCTGTGATAAATTTTTGGCCTTCTATTCCTAAAAGGGATAGAAAGGAATTCAGTGGTTTCCTGTGTTTCTGAAAAAAAAACCCCATTGAGCTTGGTATTGAGCCTTATAGTATTTCTCTGTTAATCTTTTTCTGCAAAGGGAAGAAAGCTACTTTGGAGACGGGATAAAAAGGAAGTAAAAAATTGCTGCTGGCATTGGGTTAAAAGGAGAAGGAGGAGAAATGCACAGAATTCCTTGAATGCCAAAATATCGGTATTCAGAGTTCCAGTGGACAGAATTACATCTATTCATGGTGTAATGAGGAGAACTTTGTTACAGTAGAATATATTAATCAGGTTCCTGATTTCTAGTGACCATTAACAGCATTTGCATAGTTTTTACTCGAGATACTTTCAAATTACTCTCTCAGTCTGTGTTGCTCCCATCCTAATTTCCTTAGAGCTTTTCCCTGCCTGTTTGATTTATTCTTAGCTGATCAGGATGAGCAAATTTCCACAGGCTCCCGACCAGGGGCTGTGCTGCCTGCGGAGACCCCCGGGTCAGGAATGGGTCTTCCATTGCACTTCTGCCCCAGGGCTGCAGCCTCCCTCCCACATCATGCAACATAAGATCCAGCTCCCTGAATATATTTTTCAAGCCCTATTAAGACTGATTCACCGCTTGGCATGAGAAGTTGAGTATTTTTTCAACACATCCATGTCTGGTTAGTGTAGAAATCAAGGTACTGTCCTTTTACTCTAGAAAATGCCTACAGTTGCAACCACTGTCAACGGTATTACTCAAGCAATAAAACAAACACAGAATACAATTGCCTTCCTTTTGTTAAGCAAAGTCTAAAAAGCTCCATAGTTAAAACTGCATAATATTAAGGTAAACAGTTAGACAGGGAACTTCAACTTCATTTAGTTAGGACGGGCAATAATAACAAAAAACTCTTAAGGATGGTAAGATATTTCAGCACCTGCTGGAGTGATCTCTGCTAAGATATGGCACCGTTTTTCCTTTTGAAAAATACCTTTTTCCTTCCCCCCTTTTCTTCTTTTCATGAGCTGTTCATTGATTAGACTGTTGGAGTAAAATAGAAATCTCCCAAAATATTCTTCACAATGATTAAAGACATTTACATCCCATGACTTGCTTATCACAGAATTCTTTTGATCAGCATGAGGTACTTAATAGGATACTCTTTTTTCTAACCCTGGGGAATATCACAGAATCAAGACACGAACAGTCAGGCCAACCTGCCTAGAGACATAATACATTTTGGATGAGACACAGTCAAACACGGAAGAAGACGCTCCAGACTGGACCTGCCTGTGTTGTTAGCTTTGAATAATTCCAAATTCCACCAATATGGGGAAAAAAAAAACAAAAGAAAGAAGTTTCAGCACAAGAAACAGGGAAAATTGCTACTACCAAAATTATTATTATAAAGAGGGCTTAGATGTTATGGTAATGAATATCCTTATATTGAAAAGTTAGTGTTACTTACAGTTGTGTGAGGTGCAAACCCCCTATTTTGAGCATATAATTAAAAAAAATTTGTAATCAATGGCAGACGAACATGGCTGACAATAGTAACCTGTTAAAGAAGGGGATGGAATGCCAAGAAATATACAAAACGTGCAGCATCTGCAGAGCTGCAACATAATGTCACATACAAAATACCAACGTGTATGACAGTTAAATGAGATGTTAGAGTTATTGTCCTTTTTCTTTAAAGTGCATAATTTAGAAGCTCTGTGTTTCAAAATAATATAATAAAAATGACAATAATGATAATGATGATGATAATAATAATAAAATAATAATAGCCTGAAAATGTGTAAGAAAATTTGGGACCAGGGACCACTGTTTTCACACATTCTTCTGTCTTTGCTGCTTTAGATATAAGCCAAAATACCTGGGAGAGCTCAGTCTCCTAACATATGACATGTTGCATGTTCAAGACATCGTTGCTGCCATTAATCGAGTAATTTAGCCTCCAGCAGACAGGTGGAAAGATTATCTATTGATCCAAAAGCTACCAAACCTTGATATACTTTTATATTTTCATCATCCCCTAGGTAGATGGTTCCATTATTTACAGTTTATTCAGAACTTCAATATCACAATGTTTTATTAAGGCATAAATTGCTGCTCAAAAATATATCTGTCCTAATATTTTATTTTAAATGTTGAACAACATCACTCTTTAAAAACTATGCTCATGTTCAATAGCCCTTTTAAAAGTGATGAAGAGAAGCTTAGTACTAAGAGGGAAAACATTTTGAACAACAGACATAAGCTGCATCAGTGCTTTTAAGCAGAAAGCTAGTTTTAAACGCACCAATACATAGTCTCCTTTTGACAGGGGAGGAAAATTAATTTTGGGTCAGGAAAAGGCTAAACTATATATTCTAGCAGAAGCGAGCAGAGACTAAATTTCACTGGAAGCTGAAAATCCTGGCTATTCACTAGAAAGATGGGTCAGGAAAATATATTTTAGAAAATCTGTGTGGCTCCTCTATGGATGAGCTGAAGAAGACATCTTAGGATAAATAAATTAAAAAAAAAAAATTGGATGGTGAGAAATCTCTAGCAGCATGGTGTGAATGTGAGTTACTGTTCTACTCGGGTCAGTGATTTCATCCATACTTTATGTTTATTCCTAGAATTTATTTTGGCTTTTAGTATTTATCCTAAGTAACTACAGTGGGGGTTCTGCAATCACCTGTTTTCCATCTTTGGTTTTGCCAGAGAATCACCTCATGTGGAATGAAAATTTGTACATTCCCTTTTCCTCTTAATCATTCATTTTTTTTTCTTGAGGAAAAATGATAATTTTCCATAAATGGGGGGGAAAAAAGGTTGATAAGATACCCTTTTTTTACGCAGGTATTTTGGCCTTTGTTTATACAGCTGCAAAGGAGAAAGGTCCAGTCACCACAGAGAAAGGACAAGACAGAAAGATCCCAGTATGTGCAGCATCTTGCCGCTTTGCAATAAAGCATTGAAGTACAGGCTTTCTTCACGGTGCTTCCACAGCTCCTCTGTTCTAGAACGCCACTCACTAAATAACCCGCTCATAAATATCAGTTACCGACAAGAAGTTCTCCTAAAATAAAACAATTGCTTTCAGCAGATTTTAATTGTCTTACAAAATTGTGACCAGATCACAGTGAGTGTAACTGGTTCCAGTGTAGCACAAATAATCACAGCTACGCAGAAAGCCGGGTAAGGCACATCCTTGCAATCCCAGAGAGTAAATAAAGTCACTAAAATATAAATGAACCATGACCTGGACACGATATCAGTACCTGAGGTGCACAAATCTTGGCCTTGGCCTGGATCCAAGCAAGTTTTATCTAGATCTGTAGACAATTAAAAGTAAGTATGTAATGAAATGAAGAGATTATGAGAACTGAATATGTCAGTGGTTGAAGACACCTGTCTTTTTCTATTTTATGTACGTTTTTATGCAGTCCAAACCACCACAATATCTGAATGCCTTCAAGAGGTGAACTGGTGAATTAAGTGCTGTGTTTAATATCATCTGTGTCTGGTTTCGTGTTTTATCTTCTCACAAGAAGAAGAACTTGTGTGTAGGGGAGTATTTTAGTTCAGTTGGTTTGTGGCTATTGCTTTTCTCATTTTGCGTAATTCACTGTCGTAACTACTTCTTGTCTTTCGGCAATAACTGAGGAATTTCAGAAACATTACCAATGACTGCAGTTCGATTTGAAAGACCAGTTAGGATTAGGGCTTTATTTCTCTAGTTCCCAAGTGAGAGGTGCTACTATTAATTGATATTTACCCATAGTTACATACTGGCATCCAAGCTTCCCTAAAAAAGAACTGCCCGAAGAATTTATAGTTTTCATTCTTGAGAATGAAGGCAGCAATTTGTTGGTTTTGGTGAACTTTCTTTCGTTTGTAGATATACATTGAATATTTCTGTATTTTTGTGTATTTTTGAACTAGTTTCCAAGATCACTGTGGTGAGGCTACAGTGCTTCCCTTCTAGCCACTAGCCAAGATTGGATTTTACAGCATACTGAGGTACCAAAAATGCAGAAAAGGCAACTGGTGGCACTTTCATAAGTTACAAGGCAAGTGTAACACACAAATCTCATTGATTTTTGTTAGGTTGAATAGGCACTGGTTCTTTTTTTTTTTTTTTTTTTTGGAAGCAGGGGGAAAGCCACGCATCTATTTGAAGTTCTTCCCCAAGGCAAGAATATCCTATCTTTGAGTTGTGTCATTTAATTAAATTCAGATAATAATGTAGCACACGCTGCCATTTGAGAAAGCAATGATAGTTTTCAGGGTAGGACCATCTCATTTAATTTTACCACCTAGAAATACTGAATAAAATCTAGTTATATTAGCTCCTTCTGTATTCAATACATAGTGACAGGCATTTTTAGAGCACCCATCTGTATTACATATTTATTTTAATACGGGATACATATCACCACATGGGCTTCCTTCTCTCCATTGACAGTGTAGTACTAGATGACTAATTCCTAAACAGCTAAGTTTCATGAGATAAAACCCCTTCTGAATAACTGCAGAGACTGTCCAGCCCTCCTAAGGATTTGGCTAGCGACTGCGTCTTGGACAGATTATGTGTGTTTTGGAGGATTTTCTTCCAGAGAATTTAAAAATATTGGCATCGTGAGGACACCTTTTTCACCAGCTTCCCCAAAAGATACTCCTGTACTTCCAGGTTGAGATATTTTGAGGTCTTGTAAATAATTCACTTTCTTCCCACCGTCTAAAAGAAACACACTTCATAAATTTTAAAGTCAGCATTGTATCTTAACAACAATGCTTGATTCTCCATGCTCATTTTTGCCCTTTAAAACCCCTTAACATACAAACCCATAAAGACACACTTTAATACTTCGGTCATCGCTACCAATGGCCTTAGGACAATGCCACGTAAAAACTGTTTCTTATCATAATTATAGGTGTGATTGCAACAGACAGTCGCTGGCCACAGAAACATCACATCCTAATGAAGAAAACAAAAAAAAACCCATACCAGTTGTAGCTGCATGTCTCTAATCTGAGCTTTCTCACATAAAGACGTATGCCAACATTACCTGAATTTGGAATGGAAGTTTGCTGATAACAGGGGAAAACAAGGAAATGCAGTTGGAGGAGCCAAGACTGACAACCTGAGACGGGTTTTCTGATAGGTCCTCAAGAAATCTCACCAATACGTATGTAATGGGATCTACATCGCTGCAAATGCAGGTGGTACGAGGGTTAGCATGCAAGTGTGCTTCTGATAACGGTTTCTGTCCTCATGCCCTTAGGAACTGGGGTCTCTGAAGCTTCCCCTTATTCCTTTCTGCTTGAGGGGGGTGACTGTAAAAATATGTATTAGAATATTGATCTGCAGAATATTTCCTGCAGTTAAAGAGCATCTTTTCCTTTGCAATGCTTACCTGGAGGACTCAAAGACGAAAACATGAGGGTTTTCATCGAATAAACTGCATATTTCTATTCAGAAGAAGTCAGTACACAAAACTGATGCTGTTACACTTAAATGTATATAAAAACCCCAGAATTTCTGAGGAAAGAAATGTGGATGGTGTAAACTGTTATAAAACCATCAGCTTCACTGAAGCCATGCTAATTTACACTAGCTGAGAATCTCCCCACTCATCAGTTAAATGAAATCTTGCAGATGCTTCCATTTAAGAAGGTCAGAAATGTTTACTTCAGAATTCGAAATTATTCTAATTTCTTCACAGACATCTACTTGCAAAGGGTCCACTGCAAACTCCTCATTTAACCACCAACTGCTTTCCAGCTGTAAATTGCAATCTGCTTTAAATTGCTTCTGCATGGCTTCTCTTAATCTAAAATAACTGGAAGAAAAGGAGAGCGTACACTTTTTTTTTCCCTTCAGATATGGAAGCCCATAGTGAAGGACTACGTACATAAAAACTGTTAAAATTTACCCACTTTAGTACAAGCACTTGAGAAAAGTCTATTCTATTATTATAAGCATAACAATTAACGGTACTATGTAATATAATATTTATTAACAAAACCTTCTATCATATTTTCTATTAAATTTTCTCTGTTATAAAGCTGCAGTAATAGCAGGCAACTAAGAAAAGAGGAGTGGTAGAGAAGTTCATTTATATTATATATAAAGGTTATATCATGAGTCACAGGGATGAGTGTTATTCACTGCACTAAATGCAAGACTTCCTGAGACATCTCAGCATCCGTTGAAAACATCCTTTTAGTATTTTTCAGGTCTCCCTTTTGGAGGAATAGGAGAACCACATAATGTTATTTGGTTGCAAGCAAAGGCTTTTTTGTTTGTTTATGTATTTAAGAAAAAGGCTCCAGTTCATGACAATATTTGACTATAACATTGGCTTCTGTAGTGTGGACCTTTAGGCAGTTTTTCAGCAAAGGAGCTTTTTAAACAGAGAGACATCTCTGACAAATGAAGTGGCCACTGGGAGAACATCAAAGATTTCACAAGGTTCACAGGTATTAAATGAACATTTCTAATAAACTTATTGAAGTTCCAACTATGCCTTTCTATTTAGATGCAGAATTGTTGTTAATGGCAT
Source organism: Phalacrocorax aristotelis (assembly GCF_949628215.1). Classification (NCBI taxonomy): domain Eukaryota; kingdom Metazoa; phylum Chordata; class Aves; order Suliformes; family Phalacrocoracidae; genus Phalacrocorax; species Phalacrocorax aristotelis. The sequence continues at coordinate 79,916,757 of NC_134279.1, forward strand.
AAAGACAGGTATTATATAGCCCTGGAGTTCAAACCCCCCAAACCTTGCCTGTCTGTAGGAGGCACAGAATTCTCTTGTCTGAGCTTACAGTGCTTTGATTATCAAATATCACCAAAAAATAGGATTTCAACTTGTTGGTTGCATCGGTCACCATCTAATAGATCTCTTCATGAGATATGTATCTAGTATTACACCTGCATTTCTTTCTTCTTAATTGCATCATGCAATTCCATAAGGAAACGAGGTCTTGTTTATTTCCTATCAAACACGTGTTTGCCAATGCATGCGGCTGAAAGTCAATGCTAACTCAATATTTGTACTTACAACAGAGAATTAAATGTTTTTCCAAATCCTTTGCTACTTTCTTTTCCCTTAACTTGCCAGTTCCTTCTGGACCACGCAGGTAGGGTTTTTTGTTTCATTGGGTTTTTTTTTTTGTTGTTTTGTTTTCTCTTTATCGTCCAACCTGTTCTGAACACTTTCAATTACAGTCTATACCAAAACAATATTTGAAATTATTTCGGCTGATGTTTCTTGCAGCCAGTGAAACCACTGTTGCTTTCCAGCTCTGACACCCGACTTGGCATGAACTACGCAGCCTACACACTATCAGGTTAGTGCTTGGGTCAAACTTTCCGGGGGCAGTAACGCGTGTCTGGCAACAAGGTTTTTCAGCCTGGCACATATCCCGTGAAAATGCCACCTGCAAGCAAACAATGCTCGTGAGATTTAATTGGACACAAGCTGTAACTTCAGCTACGGCTTTGAATGAATGGAGATAGAGGAAAGCCTGGGAAAGAAAATAACTCAGTCCTCATTACAGTAATTAATCAGTCACTTTGAGTAGTGGCTTCTTTGCGCCCACTTGTTCCTTTGTAGGACGTCATAACCACGAGTGATGAAATAAAAACAAAACAACAATAAAAGAACTAGTTTAAACTCCAACCAGACATTCAACAGAATGCAAGAGCAAAGGACCAGGTCCTTCTGTTTTTACCGAGCAAAGCCAGGGTCTATTCCTGTCACCACCTCAGATCAATGTGCTAACTGTTATCCATTCAAATTCCTTGTCAGTTTAATCAGAAGAAGTAAAACACAATTACAGGGCATTAGCGTAAAAGCCAGCACAAAATAACAGAACGTCCATGTGGGATATCTGAAGCAAAAGCCTGTTGAAAATAACTCTGTGACATTTTCATCAACAATCTTTGTACAGAAAAACAACCCCTTTGTAAATGCTATTACAAACTAATTAGGCATAAAATAATGCTTCAAATCTATAAACTGATTAGAGTCCTTATTTCCCCTTGTAGATATCAGAAAATTTTTTGGCTTTTGTTCTGTTCTCAGAAGAAACCTAAATGCATAAAGACCTGTACTGAAATGATAGCTAGTGCGCTTACAAAGCCTCTCTGTGCTCCCTCTCGAGTCAGCAGAAGTTGTACCGTTATTCCCATTGAATGATTGGAACATTCACTTTTCACGGACAATCCACACTTCCACTGCATATAAGCTGTATTTTTGGAATCATCTAACAGATGCCTTGGAATAAGCGGATGAAACGGGAACAGGGAAGGGGAGAAACTCCTTCTCCACCTGAAGGCAAGGATACAAGACTGATGGATTGAAAAGGACAAACAAATGCAAACCTGCCCCCGAAGCCTTGCCTGGAGTCTCCAGCTGGGGTATGCTGGGGTGGGCTCTGGTGCCTGGAGTGCCCTTTCATCCCAAGCTGCACCATCGCTCGATTTCAGCAGGATCGGTAGAAATATACACCCGGTCCAGATGTATCAAGTAAATAAGGATTTGTGTACACCCACAACAGGGTATCAGACCAAGGCCTTTCACGTCCTGGGAGATACTCAACTCTTAAAAAAATATATATAAAAGGCAGAATAACGTCTATGTGACTTAGATAGTCTTTTCCAAAAAAACCCTATCAATACATGTCTTCAGGCCAGAGCATAAGTTGGAAAACCCCTTCTCCTTCCAGCCCTAACTTGCTTTTTAAGATGCAGAAGGTATGGGGGCTGGGACTGTACTCAGCACAGTTAACCTCCTGGATTGAGGTGACTTCACTTTTTTCAAGAGTCACAATGCAAAGCCCAAGTCCTGGTGCCCCTGTGGTTAAAAACTCACTTAAAATGTTCACGTTGTAGTTCCGAGCTCATAGACTCTGAGGTCTTTAATTGGATTTGGTCCTTTATCTTCTATATTCATGAGACAGTAATTAATTTGACTACCCCTGCCTGGTCCACATGGCAATTGAATGAATAGCTCTGCACATCTACATAAATGTGTCCAAAAAGAGTTATTATGAATGTGCAATATGACAAGTTAACTCTGCTACGTTAATAATGATGTCATTGAAACCGCTAAGGCATGTGCCATTGGAGCCCACCTCAGAGCTAAGGGAAATGGAAGAAAGTATATGAATAAGCAACACGCAAAACCACTGCACCGTTTACACTCTGCCTGGCCTTTTAAAACAAAAACGATGATGATAATCCTATTTTTCAAATTTCCTTGATATACCTTCATCTTCTGGCACAACTAAAATCCCCAAAATACTGCAAGAGGGGTTAAAAACTAGACAGTTTTTTGGTACATTGCCACAAAGACTTCTTGTAGGAAATGCAGTGTAAGAAATTTTAAGGAATGTTAAATGAAATCACAGCAGACTGAAACTTGTGGTTCCAGTGCAAGACCCGATATAACCTTGAAACAGATGCTAATTGGCACCACCTTCATTCTGATGTTCATAAATGAAACTGAACAAGCCTTCAAAGGTGCCAAAGGAAGACTAGCTGTCCAAAGAACATTAACATGTGTTTGGACTTGGTCTGTCGGCTCCAAAGTTATTTATATCCTACTAAGTTATTTAGATGCTTTTGAAAATTCATCCAATGAGACAAGTGTGCATACTTTCAAAAGGACTGAAAGTCTGTGGAATTTAAATTCTCAAATTATCCGGGATACACCTTCCGTTATCAGTTAGCGTTGGCTTTGGAGGCGAACCGCCGATCTGGAGTTGTACGGAGTTATTCACTGCAGGAGACTTTTTACTGGGGAACCGTTCATGGTTTGTACCGAGACAGATGTGGGAGGTTGCAGCTCTCAGTACGAATCATGCAGCTGTTTAGAATACCTTTTAATGACAGATACATATAGAAACTACTTGCAAGTGGTAAAAACGCTGACTGGCCTCTACATCTGGTTTTCTCCTTTCCCTCCTAAATAACTTAAACTTCGATGTTCCTGATTAAACCTGTTTTTAATATATAAAGATATCAACTATTTTAAATAGCATTATTCTAATAATTCACTAATTTGCCTCTGCAGTGACTTCAATAGCAATTCAATAGCAATTACAGTCACCATGTAGCTTTCCACACTTCCTATTTATTACTCTATTCTTACATCCCTTACCCTATAAATTAATTGGCATTATCTATAAAAGTATCACTGAATAAACATTTCCTACAAAAATCAATTCTTACAATAAAACAGGAACAATTGTAGAGATTCTGCATGTTAGGCATGGTCACGATGCACACCAAGACAGCAGCTGAATCTACAGCCTATGGGAACTAGACTGTACTTCCAATTGCCAGTCCAGTTCTGTTTCTAATAGGTGGTATTTCAGCAGTTTTCTTTAGCATGGCAATTAGCGTAAAGGGTGAGTCAATTCCATGATGATCAAATGCCTAAAGAAATTAAAAAAAATAAACTAAAGCCCAGCAGGAGAAGCTCTGTGGCTTTTCACACCACATGATGCTTTTCACTTCAAAACTACTAAGTAAATTACTAAGGAAAAGTTACTGTGAATAAAATGGGCTGCACTGTGTTAAGTAATTATTTCTAAAGTGTGAAATGGGTAGGAAGTATTTCATCTTAAAGTAGTGCCATGATGCATATTACCTCTCTAGTATAAAGTGAACAGGTTTTATTTTTTTATTTATCTTGCAGGAGCAATCACAGGAATGAAAACTTTGTTTTTCTAACAATCTTTTATGTGGGAGAGAAGTGTAAAGACTCAACCTGTGAAACTATGCTATCCTCCACCATTTGTACTGCACTACTGTTTCTGGAAGAATCTTCTAGACTTTCATGAGCTCTCAGGAAATGCCCAGTGAATTATAAATATATCTGGTTAATGCTCCCCATTTAAGGACTGCGTGACGGAGGCGTGATCGCCAGTGTTAAATACCAGCAGTTCTGGGATTGTTCAGGGATGCCCCCCAGTTAAGATTTAATCTGTGAAACAAGGCAGAACACAGCTTGCCTTTCAATATGTCCTGCAAGTACGTCACGCCGCACACCTGTTCTGTTCCTCGGCCTTGAAAACCGGTGGTAAAAAAAGGTCATTTTAATACAAAAGTTACAATCACAGCAAGGGTTAGGAAAATACCCTTATGTTGCTTCTGAGAGAACAGAGGGGATTCTTGCAGTTAATTAATACCTAGATGCAGAACAACAGGCTATTTCAACGAGAAGAAAAGGTTATTTTTTCTCCAGGGTTTCTTTTTTTTTTTTCTTTGACAACTGCTATTAAAAGTTGCAGGGATTGCGAAGAAAGAGGAAAACCACGTAAGAATTAAAAAAGAGCTTTCTCCAAGACAAAAGATGACACAAATTGGTAGTAATGAATTGTGTATGCTAGCTGGCTAAAATACTGCTGTCCATTTAGAGAATAATTACACATACATTAAAATATTTATGCAGAGTACATGTGAGATTCAGTCCCAGATCGAAACCGAGAGGTAGTAGAGAATAAGTAAGAGAACACTAGCCTGGGTTTAATGGCTGACAAGCCCCATTTAGAGAAAATATTTTCCCTTAATAATCCCTTTCAACAACATGCAATACAGGCTTTTGTTTTGTATTGTTCATATACATAAGAGATTCATTCCAAAAAGATCAGAAAGGGTTGTTTTCTCAGTTCAAATATCATATGGATATCAGAATTACACTTTGTGAGGGCACGGCTTCTGAACGCACACCGAGCCACTTAGTGCCCCGCTCATGAGAAAGAGCAAAAGTCTGTCTACAAAGTGTAAACTCATTTTGGCCTCAGTCCTGAAACTATCTTTGAGGTTTGACCTTCAGAAGAATTTCACATAACACAGATGGGTTGACTAAGGTTGGCCACGGGACAGTGTTTAACAAGTCAGTGTTGGAAAGCGCTCTGTAACGATGCGGAGCAAGCCTCTAAATATATCACGGGAGTTCTTCTCTGCTGACATATCTATATGTTAATAGCTTGTTCTCCACGATCAGGAAGAGTTACCTCCAGGAGGGGAATGGATAAAGCACAATAATTTCAATGCAGGCCTTTGAAATTGTATTTTTTAATGTCATTTTTTAATACTTTAACATTTAATTCATTTAATTAATATATTAAATAATTTAATAAATTTGTATACTTTCAAATATGGCAATTGTAAGGTGGGGTTAGTCTGTACTTACAGGTAAGCAATGGCCAACACCAAGTGATTTTGGAGGTTTCCCTTCCAAAGTAGGAAAATTAGGCAAAGGCAACAACGGTTGTGCTGGTCATGACACACACCCACCGATGGCTGTAGCCCTGATGTGCATGGACAACCTCAAACCCATGACCACATCAGGCAAGGTAGCTATAAACGTTTCCGGTGAGCCTGTTCATATCACATGCTTACACAAAACAAAAGGAACTGTGTTTATAAAATTAATATTTCATGGGCTTCACTTTTTCTTTTTTAATTTTTGTTTTTATTTTTACAGAATTGCCTCAAATGCACACTGGTGTGAACCCATTTACAGATATTTGTATACTCAAGGATAAAGTTTCATTTCTTAGACAACTTGCTAAATCAAGATAAGAATGTCCATCGGTCATCTAATATAGCTAAAGAGTAGAAAATTTGGGTAAGAGTGCTTTTTTTAAAAAAAAATTAGGCTAGCAGAATCACTGCTTATGCCAGCATTCATTTTGACTGATGAATTCCAGAGCAAAGTACAACAAAGAGCATCTCCTAGTAAAAGTCTCTACTTCTAATATCATTCTGCTCTCCAGAAACATATATCTTTTCACATCAGAAACAAATTGAAAGAACATGCCGAGGAACGAGCTGTTACCTCAGAAAGCTCTTTCCAATATTCCACATAACTTCAAATTTTATCAAGACAGAGAAATCTGGATGACATATTTATCCATTTGTGTATGGGTATGTAATGCTTTTATCTTTCAAATCTGCTGTTTTACCTTTATACAATCAAAATAAATCAAAATTCAAACCAGCCATGATTTCTTGACTGATATAGTATTTTCAGTGCTAAGAAGGGCAATGCCCAATATTAGGTGTTATGTATATCTTATTTCAACCGCCAGTTCTTCTTTTATGCCAATATTTGTTAAAACTGCAGAACCACACGCTTGAAAATAGAATACTAGGATTACAGCTGCCTGCTCAGCTAGAATTTCCCGTTTTTATCCACACATGTTATTGTGCAGTCCTCAATTATACAGAATCATAGAATCATTAAGGTTGGAAAAGACCCTTAAGATCATCGAGTCCAACCGCTAACCTGTCACTGCCAAGCCCACCACTAAACCATATCCTCAAGCACCACGTCTACCCTTCTTTTAAATACCTCCAGGGATGGAGACTCCACCACCTCCCTGGGCAGCCTGTTCTAGGGCTTTACAACCCTTTTGATGAAGAAAATTTTCCCTCATCTCCAACCTAAACCTCCCCTGACGCAGCCTGAGGCCGTTCCCTCTCGCCCTGTCACTGGTGACTTGGGAGCAGAGACCGACCCCCCCCTCACTCCAGCCCCTCTCAGGCAGCTGCAGAGAGCGAGAAGGGCTCCCCTCAGCCCCCTCTTCTCCAGGCTAAAATATGATCGGGTCTTAATTTTTCCACAGGAACTCTGCTAATGTGCACGGGATAGATGAGCCCCATTTGTTGCTCAGGTGTTTATGTAGCTAAAGTATGTTGTTTTTAAAATTAACACAGATTAATATAGTTGTCTAAAAATGTTGCTGGGTATTTCAACAGTTCCTTACAAAACCAAAACCACAGTTCAGCTGCAAAAACCCATAGTATTTAAGGTTGGAGGCCTGGCAGAGCGGAACAACTTTTTCTTTTGAAGTATCAGAGAGAATGTTTCTATACACAAGATGGTATTGTTTGGGTTGGCATTAATATGGGATTTACAAAGTAATGTGAAGCGTCGTGGGGATGCTGAGTCACCGCAGCTGCTCAGACCTGTTTGCACGTCTGAACAAGAAGAAGCTGAGCTGTAGCGGTGCTGCAGCGAACGGCGCCAGGGAAGTGTTTGGAAGTCATGGAATTATGAAATTAATTCACTATTAAGTAAGTATCTGCAGAGAAATGCTGTAGGACAGCAAAAAATGGTGTGAAAAAGATATTTTCTTCTGAATACAGAATATCACAAAAGGTTCTGGTTTGGTATCCTCATGACTAGTGACTTAAATTGATGTTTGAATTATATTGACTTAACTGGTTTTGCTACTACTTCTGATACTTTTTCTTATACGAAAAGGCAAGCATTATTATAATTGGTTTTTTCTGGTGAACCTTGAATCTAACATGTTAAATGTGACCATGATTCTTCCCTTCGGAAATAAATCCTAATAACCCAACTTGATTTATATCAGCCCATTATACAGCACGCTCATGAATATAGACCAATTTTCAGTTTCTTGGACTAGAAGTCATGATCACGCCTTATCTCCTGTGCCTGGCAGTGAGTTTACGATGGTGAGTAGAAAAGCTCACAGGCTTCAGAGGTCATTGAATGAGATCACAAACGATTTTATACAGCACAGTTATTAGTAAGTAAGTAAATAAATAAATAAATAAACAGAAACATGGTAGTAAGAATAGCAGACAAATACTCCTCTTGCCTTTTGTGTTGCTCTACACAACACGGATATTACAGGCTGTATTATTCCCCAGATGACACGCTGAAATAAATACAGAAACTCAGAGCTTGGGGAGTTCTGGAAGTTGGAAAAATAAAAAAAAATTGATTTTTTTTTTCATGAGTATTTTAGGAATTTCAAAGTTCAAATTTTGAAGTTGGATGCCCCATCCCTGGAATTGTTCAAGGTCAGGTTAGACGGAGCTTTGAGCAGCCTGATCTAGTGAAAGATGTGCCTGCCCATGCCAGAGGGGTTGAACCAGACGATCTTTTAAGGTCCCTTCTGACCCAAACTATTCCATGATTCACTGGGATTTTGTTATATATTTTTGATTCAACATTTTTGTTTCTAATTGGAATAATTGTAATTAATCAAATTCTGCCCTCTGTATTACCGGAATGAGAATGAATCCGCTGGTCTAAGGAACAAAACTTGTATTTCTGAAAATGTCCCAAGTCTCTTCTCTGCATTCCCCCATACCGTATGGGGTACTTGTGCAGCAGTTGTGAGAACCTGGTTGTGCTCTGCTGGGAAACCACACACAACACTGGTAGGATCAGCTGGGTAATTCAGCGAACTGGAATGAGAACCTGGGCACCTATTATATCTCTCTCCAGTAAACAAGAGGCATGTCTCCACCCAAACTGTAAATAATACGAACAGCCACTTTGGGCTTTCCTGCACAGATACACACTGTAAAAATTATTAATTTTGAAAGTAATGCATTGAATTTAATTGAACATTGTAAAATCAGTATTTAGATAAAATAATCTTTTTAAAAGAATGCACTGAAAATGAACAGACCTGTTTACTGCTTCATAAGCAGAGGGTGAAATACTCTGTTTTGTAACTATGACCTGCAAATATTTATTTTAAAAAGCCAATAACCTAAACATTCTTCTACCCAAGTTGTTTTTTTAAATGTCAATTACTATAGCATCAGAGAGCAATCATCCAGCTAAATGATGCTTTAACCAGCTTGCTTTGACAAATATTCTGTGACCGCAACAGAGAACCTAAAAAATATTTTCCATTTGATCCAGTTGCAGGACTTGCGCTGAACTAGCAAACCAGGGGAATGGGAATGGGAATAAACTGCTCTACTGATTCCTAGAACACACAATATAAGTCTAGCAGGAAAAATTCAACAAATTTTGATATTTAGTATCTGTTCAATACTATTTTTTGAGCACCCTTGTGGAGTGCCTCCCCTCTTTATATCCCTTGCAGGTAGCATTAGCATACTGTACGGAACATAATAAAGGTATGATCCCTGGACATAATAATGGCAGCCTGAAGAGTTTAAAATCATAATATAAACTATGAAAACAAAAGAATGCTGCTTAAAATACACAAGCTTTCAAAAGTTATAATACTTTTTTGTATTACGCTTATTTGTCTCTTGGCTTTATGTCTTAATGACCCATGTTTCAAATATTTCTACACATGCCCACTGGTTAGAAGTTTCCTTTATTAAAATTAAGAACATTTTGCATGAAACAAAGATAGGGGAATTTAGAGAAAACTTAAATATTTGGAGACACAGAAACAGAAGAGGTAGCTACAGTAACTACAAAACATTAATAATTTTTGCAATCTTAATTACCCTCCTACTCTCTCATATCACCAAACCCCTTCCATGTTCTAGGGCAGTAACCACCTACTCCCTCTAAATCACTCCAGTGAAGCCTGCAAATGCTATCTAACGTTTCTTTTCTGTTACACAAACATATGCAAATGCTTCTCCACATGTATAAGCACATAGACACACCTCCAGAACAGAACTCAAATCCCTCCTTCAAGGTCAGTGCCTTAAATTGTAGCTCCCACGCCAAAGAGTCTGGCTGAGCTGTGCATTGCAGGGCAGGGTGAAGGCAGATTAGTAATAATAATATTGGCATAGAAGCCAGTTCCAGGCACGATAGCTTGACGGTTTAGCCATTTTTCTCTTCAGGTCCTAGATTCTTACGTGTCTTCTACTTCTTCTTGCCCACATCAAAAGTATGATTCAAGGTTTGCTGCTGTTAGTGGCATTTCTACAGCTTATTGTTTCATTTCTTTCCATAGAAACTATCTCATATTGACCGCCTAGCTGGTGTTATCAGTAATTGGTCTTACAGCAGAATCAAAATTATCTTCACGGTCCTTTTCATAAGTTCATTTCCCCCTTTCCATACGTCACTAAATAAGCTGGGTTTTGTCTGTTAGACACTCGAAACTCTGCATAACACCTATGTGTGCTCAAGAATTTGCATCAGTTCCACAACAGTGTGGTTTTGTTCCCTGAGCTGAGATGCTACATGGCTCAGTATGCTTTCTTCTGCCTCCTCGCCCATCCAAGTCATTCTCTTTCACCCATGAAATAGTTTCTGGACTTGTGACCTGCCAACACCTAAAGAGCTCATAAGGCTTCAATGGAGACACCTCTTGGTTTGTTAAGCCGCTCTACTGAAAATGCAGTCCCTCAAAATATCTCATATAAAACCTCTCCCATGCCTCGTTCCTTCCATTTCTTTACTTCAGTGGTGCCACAAATTTTTGGACCAACTGACTATTCAGCCTTCAGTCTCTCCTTCTGTACAAAGGCTTATTTTGAAGCGTGGGCTTGAATGTTGTTCAATGACTAACATGACTGAACTCATAAACAGACATGAACATCAATTAAATCTGGGAAGGAAGGAAAAATTGTATGGGAATATTTCACAAGGCTAGGAAAATATTATTTAAAAATTAAAAATTCTATATATTTTTTTTCCAGTGATTTAGAATAGCAATTAGTATTACAGCTATTTGTATCGGTGCAAACGTAACAAAAATAATTGAAACAAAATGTTGAAAACTAAACAAAATAATAGCATCAGTGATCTCTGAAATCATTGTTGCACTTGAGAAACATAATAAGATTCAAGCGTATGGGACTTTCCTGGAAATTTCCCACACATTTTCTTAAGACATCTGTTCAAAGCAGAAATGTAGGGTAAGTTTCTGGAGGGGGAAAAAAAAAAAAAACAAAAACAAAACAAAAAAAAAAAAAACCTGTATCTTTCTTATTTCCCCTATAGGTTACACACTTTAGAGCAATTTCTTTGGGGCATTATATGACCTTTTCCACTTGTATGAGTTTCTCCCAGGCTCTGGGGTGCTCACAGAGAAGCCCTGAATTAGCTCTATGAAGCTTTTCTGTGAGGAACAGAAATGGACTTTTAGCTCGGTTTTCTGTGTCTCCAGACACGGACCCATATTTAACTCATTTGTCTCACTTAAATCAAGTGCTTGTTATAAAGGGACATCCCCCACCACCCACAGGAACCTGATGCTGACTGCACTGTGAACAAATTTCATTTGTATGCTGATACAAGGATAGCATATTGCACTGATCAAAACCACATTAAACACTGCCACATTTACAAACCGAGGCAAAAATTTAATTTAAATGTCATTTAAAATTTCCGCTATTAGATTTCCTCTATTACTACCCTCTTTTTCTTCCTTATTCCAAAGCTACTGGATACCTTTATGTTCACAGATTTTATTTTAAATGCATACCAACTATCCCAAATTATTAGGCATCATAGCAAGGTAGCAGCAAATTGGCATTATACCATTTTCTCCATATGCTAAGCAGGTCAAATTATATCACCCATATGCTATATTCCTCTCTGCTGCGAGTAAACCCAACAAATATAGTCTTTGTATCTCTATAAGAGAACACAGAATTGCTTCAGCAGATCTTGAGGCACCAGCACCCATTCATAAATCAGTGTTATTGGCCACATTTTTTGTCTAAGACTGCAAACACTAGATATGTATATTCATACAACTTTTGTCTCAAAATTAAACTGTTTCTACCAGTCCTATCAAATTCCTGCGACTTTCTCACAATATCAGTACCTGTAAATTTATGGGGTTTCTCCTGCCTTTGTCCAATATTGTATTTCTCCAAATCAATAACTTTCTGCTTTAAATCCTCCTGAATCAATTCTGCCTCTATTTTCTCTCTTCCCTCATTACTCACAATCTCGAACTTACAAATTCGCAGCCCCTACTTTCCTGCCTTTCAAAGCCAGCTGTAATTTCTGACTCTCCATTTATAAGCTGTGCTTTAACCCAGCTCCTCACAAAAAGCCTTGACCAGCTTGGGCTTGTTCTGGCCATACAAACATCTGAGATTCGCAGGAAAGGAGAAAGGGTTACAAGTTTTATCAGTGGTGCCTGCCTTAAAATTGACCATTTACAGGTGTTTTGTCCAGTTCCAGCACCGACATTCCATTTTGGGCAGCAACAGAAGAGTCTCTGGGGTTGCCTGATTTAGGAACAAAAATACAGGACATGGAGAAGGGAGCTTAGAGAAAGTACTGAGGGGGAACATGTAATCCATAAGGGAGGAAGTTCCTGCCCAAAATACATACTCGTCTGCAGGAAAAAATGGTCCTTTTGGAGGCAGCGGTGGCAAAACTTCTCTCAGCCAAGCTTTCCCCATGTATGTGACACAGGCAGGTCCAAGGAAAAAATATACAGTGCAGAGATTTGCTCCACCATCCATGACGGTGAGCGAGTACAAGACACGATGCATCTGAAAATATTCCCCTGCCATCCAGGAACCGGTCTGCCTCCCTTTCCTAGGCCGGTTAAGCAAGACATGGTGCAACACAAGACACACTCTGCATAGGGATCACCTTTGGGATCTGCCTTTGGGATTGCTCCTGCAAATGCTTCTGCACAGATGATGCTTGGGAGCAGAAAAAATACTGCCTCAGACCTGTGTTGCAATTGGCATGTGGCCATCTCCTGCTGCAACCCCCCCAAAACCAAGCAGTACATTGGCTCGTGCCCTACAGGAAGTTGTAGCAGCAAGATTATATGAGAAGAAAATCTAAATTAGGATTAGAGATGATAGATATTACCACACTGGGAAAAAAATCCCCTAAGTATGAAATAAGGGACATGGGATTTGAAGCTGCACTAGGAGAAATTTTGTACTATACAGAGTATTTAAAAATCATAACATGATTCAGCAAAATACTCCTGTAGAGACTTTAAGCCTCCGATGTCAAAAGGATTGAGCAGAATAGCTCTGAGTCCACCTGCTGCCAGCCCTTTGCAGACCCCGTGGTGTAAAAGTATGCCTAGAAGCCAGCATGACTAATCTGGTCTACTGAGGGTGATGAGACGGGGCACGTGAGCTCCTGCGTGTTGGGACAGTCAGCGAAATAGCCTGTACGTGACAGTCAACCTCTTCTGAGAGGCCGGCTACAACAAAACAAAACGTGAGATAAAAACAAAAGAATGAGAAATACAAAAGAATAAACCAGGTCTAGACAAAGCTGCTCTTTTTTCTTTATGTGCCTCATTAAGTTACTACCACCTCGTAGGCACGAAAACCAAATCGCTATGTGGGGATGAGCTGAGAACAACACGTTTTATGCGACAAGCTGCAGAAGAAAAGGGTTGGATGCCCGCGGTGACGGTATATGACTTCTGAGGCACAAATGCTTCAGCACAGGATTCCTGTGTGGCGTTTGTCATGTTAGTTTAGTCTCTGTCTACCTTCTCTATCTATTTCTAAGCAGGAATATTTCACGCAGGTATTTTGAAGATAAACGACATACAGGAGAATACTGGAAGTGCAAAAATACTATTGTACTGGAAGCTACAGAAGTACTTTAGATAGCTAGATGTGTCTAGAGTATTGGACAGGTGTCACATAAATTGAAATAATAATATAATAGATTATTCCACATGAGCCAAAGTTTCATGGAAATGATATTTAGATAACAAAAAATATCAGCTTGTCGTTTATTGCGTGTGTGGGCTTGTAAATAACCATCCCAACAAACTAAAGCAAAACTCTTTCAGTGTATTCCCAGCACAATAATACTACTGAAAAAATATTGGAAGCTTTATTTCAACTCAGCAAACCAAAGCTGTAAAAGAGTCTCCTAGCCAAAAATATTCTGCATCTATGGTGCTCACTGACTAACTGGGATGACATTGAGGTGTTGCAGCTTAAGGCAGGCAATCACGCATTCAACTTAATGGATATAATATATTCCAGGAGTTCGCTGAAAGAGTTAATGCTTTTGGGAGTCCTCAGGGGCTAAGCTGTCCACCTCCATGACTCTTTACACATAATGCAGGTAATCAGTAATTCAAATGTTATGTCGAGCTCATAGAGACAGGATATATGAATGTAGTATGTCTTCTCACAGAAACTTTACAACTAGCAGAGTACCTATTTCCATAGTAGAACATTGAAAATATTTTTTAGACTCTATTTCATATTAAAATAAAAGTTAAGAAAATACATAATTCAGCACAAAGCGATTTGTGCAGTTAAGTGAACGCTTAGCATCACGGAGCTCTGTGGGAACGGCCGTTACACAACTGAAATGGCGAAGATGGGGGCTGCAGCTGTGGAAGCATCCATCTGACCAGAGCAAGGAGGAAGAAAATGCCTTTTTTTTTGTAAGTCCTTGCAGGTTCTCTTATTTATATTACCCAGTTTATTCGTACTCTACAGACTTTCTGGGCAGGCAGAGGAATGAAGCATGTCTTACATTGCTTATGGATGTTACCTAAACTGTCTGTCTTTCTCATTACGTTCCAGGACTGTAAATGCCCAGCTCAGCCCTGGAGAGAGAAGGAGAAAATCTAGTTTGTTCTTCCTGTGCCCTGCCTGTGAGCCTTAGATGGTAATGAAACAAAGTCAGATCACTTCAGCTCAGGCAAAAACTGAGAGAAAAAGAAATCTTGGTGTAGGAGAGTTCTTCTTCCATCATCACTGTTAGATGTGGATAGTTCCTTATGTTACACAGTTTCATTAATATAATATAATTATCCACGCCACATAATGAGTTTGCTACCTAAAAGCAATTCTTTGACTCACTTAGAAATGACACAGAAAGGTCTTTTCTGGGTCCATCAATGTTTCATATTGTCATTAATGACCTAGGTGGTAGAACACGGAATACGCTTATTAAATTTGGAGGTGACACCAAGCTGAGAAGCACTGAACGTACTCTGGAGGGCAGAATAAGAATTCAGAATGATTTTGACAAATTGCACTTTTGTCCTCAAAAGAAAAGAAAAAAGAGAGAGATGCTATCCAACAGGGTCGTGTGCAAGATGTTCACTCAGTCAGGAATAACCAGCTATAAAACACAGAACGAGCCGTAGCTATGTAGAAAATCTGCAGAAAGGGTTCCAGGGGCTTTTGTGAATCACAGACCGAAGAGGAGTCATCGGTGTCACCCAGCTGTGGATAAGGCAAGCACTGTTCGCAGGCAGAAGAACCCAGCTGAGCCAGGGAGACACTGTTCTCCGAACTAGCAAGGTCACAGCTCGAACAACATGGGATGTTTTCGACACCGTGTATCAAGAAAGTGTGGACCATTTAGAATGGATCCAAAAGGGATGAAAAGCAGTTACCAAAGATGAGCAAACAATTCCACCAACAGTAAAAGCTTGGACGCACTGGGCTTGTTAAACTCTCAGAATTTGAGAAGTGAGGCACTGGAATAGATTTACCTGAGAAACCTTCAGTTCTGGAGTTTATAGGAGGAGCCGCTGTGCCAAGAATGACAAAACTAACGTTGCCTTAGAGCAAAAAGATGGACTAGGTGGTTTCTTAAATCCATTACACTTCCATGAACTAAGAAGGTTTATGTCACAATGACTTGCCCAGCCATGACCAACAGAAGGAATCACTAATGTGATTAGCGAGAGGGCTCTGTTGTCGGGGCTGAGACTCAAAGGTTCAAGGGTACTGCAGACACCCTCATCCCATGGTTTTGGTGAGACTCCATTTCAGCTCCAGAGAACGTTTGGAAGATCAGCACATGCGTTCTTAAATTCTGTCTGTTCTCCACAGTCTAAAAAAACAACACTGGTGTCTAATTCATTTTAGATTTAAAGTAAAAAAAAAAATTTAAAAAATTAAGGTAAAAATAAAATAAGCACCTAAAATAAGCGCCACTATTGTATTGGACCACTAGTGTTTAAAGCCAGAATGAAATGGAGAAAATCCATGCAAAAGCTGATGTCTCTTATCTGGACCAAAACTCTGCATTTTTTCCCGAGGGATTAAATGCAACGTAAGAGAAATGGATCACAGGGACACGGTTTAGTGGTGGACTCGGCACTGTTAGGTGCACGGTTGGACTCAATGATTTTAAAGTCT
This sequence comes from Phalacrocorax aristotelis, assembly GCF_949628215.1. Taxonomy (NCBI): domain Eukaryota; kingdom Metazoa; phylum Chordata; class Aves; order Suliformes; family Phalacrocoracidae; genus Phalacrocorax; species Phalacrocorax aristotelis. The sequence continues at coordinate 79,932,866 of NC_134279.1, forward strand.
TTTCCAACATAAATGATTCTACAATTCTGTGATTCTATATATTCTGCATCTATAATTTTTTTTTTCTATTTCTTGATATTTTGATCAAGCTGACTGGATTGCAAATTTCATATGAAGATGTTTTTTTCTTCCTACTATGTTAAATGTTCTTTCAGCCTTACAAACTGTCAAGAAAAACGTACCTATACACAGAATTTATTCAATTGCCGTGATGTTGTCTAAAATGGTATTATCTAAAATTTCAACACAGAATAAACATATTGCAAGAAAGTAAATATATATTTTACACTCTGATGTAGTTGCTAAACTGGTCTACTCTGTTTTGTAGTGAAACAGCTGGATAATCTACTTCGGAATGAAAAGTAAGGAGTGTGGTGTATGGTATATAGCAAAAGGAGAAGAATTTTTTTCAATTCCTGCAGTTGTTAGTCTAGAAATAAACCATGGAAATGGTTATAGGGAAAATGTCACTGTATATATAGAAATGAATATTTATATTTAATATTGGGCTACAGGCATGGCAGTTAAAGTGGAATATCCATCATAACATTCACCGTTTGACTCGGATTTTAACGGTACCTCTTAGGTAATGTTGCATTTGAAATCTCTGAACATGGACAGCACTCGGGGAAAATCCAGTCAGCAAGAAAAAAACAAGATGAGAATGTGAATGTGCTTGTGAGCTACCCAAGTTACGCGCTGGACAAGCACGAAGCGAAGCCTAACACCTGGCTGCCTGTTATCCATTACCAATCTCTTTTTAATACCAAACACCTCTGCATTTCAACAGATACTTCAGTCTGTAAAAACACCGAAAAAGACCAGCGCCACTACACCGCCATATTTTGTAAACGTCACGTGATCATTTTAAAAACCAGACCAGTAAAGGGAAAGCTAGCAATTTGTTTTAGGGATCATAAATCCAAAGTATTTCCTAAGTCAATACTTTATCTTACTATCAACATGAGCAGATTTTGCAAACTGGAAAAAAAACCCAGTTGTTTTTACTTACTGAGGAAACCACGTTTCAGAAATACTTGTTCATATGAGTAGGATAGGAACTTTAAGGAAGAACTGTTTTATGATGAGGGTGGTGAAACCCTGGCCCAGGTTGCCCCGAGAGGCGGTCGATGCCCCATCCCTGGGAACACCCAAGGCCAGGCTGGACGGGGCTCTGAGCGACCTGGTCTGGTTGAAGGTGTCCCTGCTCACGGCAGGGGGTTGGGCTGGGTGGGCTCTAAAGGTCCCTCCCAACCCAAACCATTGTATGATTCTCTATGTTTCTATGATTCTATGATACAGTCACAGGAGAAGCAATGCTTCTGAATTACTTATGAGCAAGGACTTGCAGAAGGAAATGGTATTTGCATGCCACCCCTCTCATAAATACGGTGCTTACACCAGGAAAACAAGCTGTTGCGTTTTAATGGCTTTTACCAGCAGGAGCCGCACAGAAGCCAGCTCGATGCTTTGGTTTTGCTCCATATTTTAATCAGAAATAACTGGCAACTATCTTCCCGATGCATGAGACCTTCAGGATACATTTCTAAACTGCATTCTTCACTGATGTGTGTGGCAATTCAATGGATTCTTAGCGGAGAAAAATATATAGTTGTGCAGTTTGGGTGTGGGGGAAGCTCTTCAAATGGATGCTCTGCATTTACTAATCGGGGCACAAGGTCTTTTCAATACTGGAGTAGAATTTTTGATGAAGTGCCTGGTGGCGAATTTGAAATACTAGCCTGGGGGCCCCAACGAGCCATAATTCATTCCAGTAGCTAGAACAAATCTAGCTTCTACATCCATTCCTCTAAAGTCATTATTGACCCAAGGGAAAATGCTAGCCTTAAGCAAGTTTTAATAAAGACTCTGGTGGAGTAGTTTCTGTAGCACTAAATGCGATAATGAGAAACAAGCCACTTAGCTGCAATAGACCCAGGACCTGTATATAACCCGAAAGTCAGTTTTCTGAGGTTCTTGGGATTCTTTCCAGAGATGAAACAAGCATCCAAAAGAGATTTTATTACCTTGCTCACTAATTTGTTACATAAAAATCATTCAGGCTTAAATGGACCAATATTCTGCTTGTCCTATATGAGCATAATTTATTTTAATACTGTTTCTGTGAAGTAAAAATGTCCACAGACTAATCAAGTCTGGGTTGAAAACCAAGGTTTTTACTAAACCAATAGAAGTGTGAACATCTAAATCTGGCCTTAAACATTGCTCGGCTTTAGATGTTTTTGCAGTTTATTTCAAACAATAACCGTTTGTTTTTGACTGTGACCATAAGACCTTGTATCCAGCAGCATCGCTGATGTGCTACAGACTGTGGCAGTTTGAAAGTTTCTTATGCAATTACAGAAAACTCTCTATGGATGAAGCAGGGAAACAACAACAAAACCTGATAAGCTGCATGTATGCTTCTGAAGTTAGATCTGGACTTATTTAAAAAAAACATTTAAAAAAATTTTTAAAAACCCCTCTCCCTCACTCTGCCCCCTTTTAACTGTCGACCAGTAAATAAAACCTTGCTAGACACAGTGGAAATAATCTGAAAATTAAACTACATTCTTGATACAGAGAGATAGAGAAAGGATCCTTTGTGTGACTGTTATGATCATTAGTCTCCATCCCAGGCAGAGCAATCACAATCTTTTGTGCCTGTTGTTGATGTCTGGCATTCATTCACAGAGAGGTGCTTTGTTTTGTGTCTCCAAATTCTACAGACAAGTATTTACGTTGTGAAAGTCAGCGGAGGAAAACCAGGAATAGGCTCCTCTGCGTTGATGCTTTGGTAATACAATTGATGGGATGGAATAAAAGCACAAAGACGATAGGCTGAATATAGCAGCGCTTCGAGCAAGAGGGGGAATCGGAGAGTATCCTCATGTCTACACAACGCAGTAAACCCCCCTCCTACCCTTGCCCTGATCCGAGACAAGCCGCATCCAGGTACATCATTATCAAATTCCCAAAGAAATATCATGTGCAACTTTTTAAAAAGTGTGATCGAGTATTTACTGTGCTTAGCAAAAGTAAATTCTTCAACATTAACACGGGGGAGGTACGGACTCTACGCTTTACAATCAAACCATCAAACTTAAAGCCAGTATGCTGTGTTTGCAGCCAACCCATCCATTCCTTTCACATAAAAAAGAAGTTTGGGGTACTAATCCTTTTTATGAAAACTCCTAAAATATTTTTAAAAGCTATGCAGGAATTAGCGTGTGCTTTATGATCCGGGAGGATTGGTGCTTACGGACCTCTTTGTTTTTTCTTTTTGGTACCGTTTGAGTTCAAATCGGATACTATGTGGGGATTTCAATAAAAGTAAAATTGAATCACGTTTCTGTGAAAGTCTTAGCCATTTATATAGATGAGATGTGGGGGGGTGGGCACAGAAAAGATTTCTAGTTTGAATGGAGATTAAATGTCACGAAGACTGGAGTTGCCATCTACTGGAGTGTGCAAAGAATGACAACTGACATGCAAAAACCCTGAACTGAAAGCATTTGTCACAGTAACACTCTGGGTACATCGAACATTGCTCCATAACTCAAAAAATAAAAAAAAAAAAAAAAAAAGTAAAGTAAATCTCCAAAGACAAGGAATTCTCCCCTCTCAGCTTTTGAGAAGTCGGAAGATGCATGAGGAGGCTGTGTTAAAACAATCTGATTTCCCTACACCTTTTATCCACATTTAGCAAAGGATTATATTTATCACTTCTCATCAGGACCCAGATAATTCCACTTTCCGGCTTCAAAAGCACAAAACAATGTCAGAATCTGAAAAGGAGAGAGTGGTAAATTCTTCAAATATGAGCATCTAATTCCTGCTGCATTTTTAAACCACCACCTTTTAACAAAATATAATATTATGGAATATCTTCAGTTGAAAAAACTGACAAGCGTAACAAAAATCTTAAGAGTTGCTTTTCATCAAAGACAATATTTGCTGTGCAGTTCTAATTATCTGTAATAAGTTCATATGAAAGAGAAAAAGTATTCACTCATGTTTGTAGGGGATCTAAGGTAGAATTTTTACTTCCTACATACAGGTCTTGCAAAAGACCAATTATTTACACAAGCAAATTAATAAAACCCGTGCTTACAACTGGACAGACAGCCAAACCAGACCTCTCCGGGGCAGTTCAGGGGGGAAAAAAAGCAAGAATGTTCTTAAAGTGCTGTGAATTAAATGACACAAAATTAGCAGGAGACACGCTGTTGAGGACAGCTACAGCCTGGAAATTCAGTGTATGTGTAGACACGAGCACAGCATGTCGCACCTCACAAGACCATAACCTAGTTAAAAACTATACACATGCACTGGGATTTTCTGCAAGCAGTTTAATATTTTCTCATATTTAGTGAAGATGTTTATTAGTCTCTTACTAAATGTAGAGTATGAAGTGACTGGACAGAAGTATCTGACACGTGAACTATGTTATTATGACTAATGGAGCTCATCCATAAAGGGTTATTTCTCTGGAAAATGTCAGATTGAATAATTACTGGAATTAATCCCAAAGGGCTTTAGAAAATTTTCTGCCCAGTTTCCAGTCACATTTTTGTCACATTTTTCTTTTGACTAGAGGGCAATCTTTAATTGCAGTTTTAAGTTAAACAAGTACTGTAAGCAATTCATCAAACATTATGAAAAATGATGTATTTCTCTAACAGTCCTTGAAAGTAGCTAATTCACTTTTTACCCTCATCTCTAGGCAATATAGCAAAATCCAATCAATAAATAAACCGGGTTTGTTCTGCCTCTGAAACAAAAAAGCATACTGGTCCTATTTTTCATGCATCAGGTTAGGTATAGAATATCCTAGAAGTGATATATTGGAATATTACTGGCAATATTATTAAGATAAGTAGGGAACAGATGATAGCATTATTTGGTCTCTTGGATTTCTTAAATCTAATCAGTATTTAATGGATACAACGGTGCCAGCAAATCCAGAATGTCAGAGAACACATCTCAAAAGACTCAGAGCTGAATGTGTTTCAGGGAAGTATCCCAAGGTCAGCATTACTTTGCAGTGCTGCAGATGCATCCGACAGGCTCCACGGCCCGGCAGTCTGAGGACCAAGAAAAAGCAGCATGTATCAAAGATTTTTGGGGTTTTTGGGTTTTTTGTTTTTTTTGGAGTTGCTTGGTTTTGTTTGTTTTTTTGTTGTTTGTTTTTTTTTTTTCCAGTAAATGCTTTTATAACTGCTGTCAGGATTATCATCTTTGGGCAGAAGGTAAAGAAGCAAATACCTCCCAATTTCATCCCTCTGGCACTAGGGGAGCTTCTTCCCTCTACATTTTCAATGTCTCCTAACCCTCGTTGCCTGCATGGCCCTCATGGCCATGAAAACAGCTAGAAGTGACTTCTGCTGACCTAGTGTCAGCGCATGGTCCAAGCTCAGCTAGCAAAATGGGCTGCAGAAAGACAACATGACCAAAACTCCGTTGTATAGAATACGTACCTGGGAGCACTGTCATTCACTAATTCTTTTCCAATAATTATTGCCTCGAACACCCAAGCTGTGTTGATTAGTATCATATTCATTAGGACATAGCAAAAGATAGTCCATGCTGGGCATTATGCAGGGACATAGGAAGAGACAATCCCTGAAATTAAGAGCTGGAAACAGAAAAAATAACCCTAGACTAGGAAAAACAAGAGCATAGAACAAGAAAAATAGTTATAATTAAAGAAGCAAAGGGAGGATGAGGACACGTAGTACTGCTTCCTGGATTAACTTTTTTTTAAGCTAGGTATCTTTAATGCCTCTCTGCTCAGACACGACTAGTTCCATCTTTTTAAGTACAGAAGTGATGCCCGTTAGCCATTCCCATTCCCGTTCTGGCCTCTGTTGGCATATTTGGCAATCACTGTCATACCTTGCTTAATCACCTTTTGTCCCCGACCTGCCGATTCCCCAGATGGGCCCCTGTCGAGCAACATACATGGTGATGTCAGCACAGATTCGGGGCTGGAGGATGATGCTGGGGGGGATCTGGGGGCAACTCCTCTGCCCATCACCCACAGGGCTGGGGGGAGAAGGGGAATCACTGGGTACAACGTGCCGTGGGACGTGAAGCCTCAGCCAGCATTTATAGACCATGCCAAAGAGGTGCACAGTTCAGGAGCTTCACACCAATGATTTCCCACTTCTTTAGGATTGCTGTTAGGAACATTACCGATGTAATAAGGAAAAATGGTTAATTTTCCAGAGCCATGCATGCAATATACAGCATCCACTTAAATACATAAACACCTTTTCATAGACAAAAATCTCTGAATAATGGGGAAAGAACCACAATATATCTTGAGCCACAGGCATTTCACAGATACTGACCTTTGATTTTGATTTAGAGGCTCTAACTAATAAAGCTTGGCTCTACACCAAATCTGAAGAAGAAAATCAAGCACTCTCTTGTCAAATTATAATTAATTTGCACTACAAAAAAAGAGCAGAAGTAAGCCAAGTGTTCTTTAAAAATGGTCTCTAGAATTCAAAACACACAGTAAAATGTCCTGTAGCTTGAAAAACAGGCTGATCTTTTCCTGTCTTTTCGAGTTGATTACGCATCTCTCCACTCATTTAAAATATAAATTGAGTCTTAAGAAACAATAAGCTTTTCATTTTACATGAATATTAAAGATTCTAAATTACAGCAGTGGGAGGGGAAATGTGATCCTGAAGCATACCTGAAGAAAACCCTACAGCTTTGTTACTATTTGCCCCCCAAATCTGCTGTTATACCTTTAAAAACATGTATAATGTGAGGGTAATTTAAAATCATAGTATTGTATGTATGTTGAGAATGTGGTTTGCATATGCTTCCTATAGCTTTGCAGGTAAATTCAGGATCTTTAAATATGTTATTAGAGTTGACTATATCTTTCTACAAATTTATTGAGAGTAAAGGAGCAACACAGTGTCTTGATTACATTGTACGCTTCTTCCTTTATAAGACATCAACATTCTTTAGCTCAGACACATAAATACTTTGAAATCAAACCAAACAAGAGTCAGGAAGGCACATTTCAAACACTTCCATTGGATCTCACAAAACTAAATAAACTGTTGAGCAAAGCTGGGTTTCTAAGATTACGCATAAACTATAGACAACCCAGCCCCATCACATGAAACTGTGCAGTGTTGGCTCAGAGTTTTTAAGCTGCTTGAAAGAAGAAAGGTCAGGTTATTGCCTTTTTTAGAAGGCATGACTATCTTTTGTTATGCCTTTAAATATGTCCTTTTGAGACTCCTGACCCGTGATTATTGCTCTTAGACATTACATCAGTTGCATATAATACGTAATGAAGCCATAAATATTTCAGGTAGTCAACAAACCGTCTTCCTTAAGTTTGCCAAAATCACAATGACTTCTATCTGAAATGTGATTCTTCAACCTGGTTTCTGCATTATTACTTCTGTGTATGAGCTAATGATTCAGATTCCCTCTAATCTCCCATAAGATGCAGTACACAAACAACTAGGTTTTCAACAAATTTTATCCTGCGTTTTCCCTTCAGATTACGGATATCATCAGAGCAGAAGGATGGAAACATAAAAATCCCGACTTCTCCGTCTGCCAAAATATACCAAGAAGCACACATAACTGAGAGTAATACAGTCTGCCAAAGCTCCAATTGCCTGTTTGCTATAGGCACCCTGCTGCGGTCCAACATTTATGTCCTTGGCTACATAATCTAGCTCATATTGTTCAGGTCTTCCGTAAATCCAGGAACCAGGTCTAAGAACATTTTCAATTATATTATTTCCAGGTAACATTATCCAAAAGGAAAGTTTCCCTGTAAAACTCCCTTTGGAGTCAATTCCAATGGTACCCTCTGTTATAGAAGAGGATTCAGTAAGTCTTTATCCAATTTCAAAATCCTAGTTTAGCACCGACTTTACCATCAACCTGTATTTCTTGCAATGATGTATCTACAAAGGCCGGCATAAGGTTTGTTATCTTTTCCGATTGTGATTTAAAATACATTTGGAAAGAAGCAAAAGAAACGGATTAAGAACAACTGATTGTCTAATACTGAGAAGAACAGATTTTCTGCTCTGGGAAAATTTTCCAAGAGCAGTTCATCCATTTGTAAAAAGACTTTCCAGGAGGCTGCCAGGAACAGCTTTTAACTTGTTCATCCTAGCTTTTAATAATTGATTTCATAAATTCCTCTCAATTCTACTTTCTGCACCGTGAAAGTCTGAAAAGTGTTTACTGCCACTAAAGTTATGTCGCTGATAAAAAGGGTGAACTGTTTTGCATCAAGAAGGCTATCCCAACGTAAAAGGAATGAGATTTTTCACAGTCCTAACCAACCCTGCTATTCCGTTGCGTTGTAGTGTATTCATAGTCCACCATCATCCAACCTCTCACAGGCCTGATGAATCTGAGCAAATGCACCAAGATCACCCACCCACCCAACCAACACGAGATGCGATGGCATCAATAGCCATCTTGGGTTAGCTACATCCCTGTAAGAACAGAATCCTTCCAGTAAAAACACAAATAAAAGACCACTTAGCATTATAGTTTATTCAAGAATAATCCTTACAGATGAACTATCAACAGTAGAAGAGGGCAAAGCTGATGTATTCAAGTGTATGGATAAGCTGTGGCCCTCTTCGCTCTTAACCTAATGGGAAATCAATTACATTTGATTCGCTGACACCTCCAGAAGTACTTGGGAAGGTCTTGAAACAAACCTTTCTGGAGTGCCTAGCCTAGCATTTCTGAAGGTGGAACTAATTGATTTCCAATTAAATATGACTACCTAAAACCTTTACAACTGCTAATCACTGCACTGGACACATGTTTCCTCTAAGACCTCCCAAGACATTTTTAGAGCTATAAAGTAGCAGGAGGTCATTGAAAGCCAAGGTTTAGATTTCCACTTTCCCTGTAAACCAAGAGTTCCAACAACCCAATAACTTGACTGTAACACACTAGTCTTTGCTTAACCAGGACGCTACATGATCTTCAGCAATGTGCTGATGAATCACAAAAGGATAGTTTTTACTTCTCATTCTTCCATTATACCTGGACATTCGCAAGCAATGACACTGTCTAGAGTTTGACTGCCCATCCAGAAATCCATAGGCAATTTCACAGCTGCTTAAGAGAGTCAGTAACTCCTTAGCTTATTCAAGTAGTCTATCAGTAATGAATGGAGGAGACACTTCATCTCCCCACTGATATATTTTCCTAAAAATTGACGTTTCCCTGCTGCATTGACAATTCTGCACATAGGGCCTTATGGAGCTGTACGTGACTGCGGCTGACGATGAGAATGGAGTGACTGTAAAGGGAGAGAAAACTGTTTATCGCATTGTCAAAAACAATAAGATGATTTTCATAAGAACATCTATTATTTAAAGGTAGTAACAAATCCAATGTGTCTGCTTTGCACTGCAATAATTTAATGGTAGTTATCATTATTACTTTGACATCTTGAATTGCCAGAAGCATTTTACTCAAAAGCTTGGGTAATATAGTGCATTTTCGTATTTACTAAAAGAGACGTGTTACATAGGTGATGGACTTCTTATCAGCTGAAACTCTGAATTCTATATAGAAGGGACAGCCAGCCAAATGCCAGGGATGACCGAGATATGAATACTAGAGCAATAACAGATTTAATTTGCTTTACTTGAAGTCACGCCTTTTTCTTCCCTTTTCTGTTTTTAAATGTTTCCTTTATACAAAACGCCACGGTTCAGTGCACTTGGAAATTAAAGACTAACTTGTAAGATCAAGGTTTGACTCCGTCCATTCATGAAAGGAAATTAAAATCACCACTAAAAGTCCCACTTTTTATTATACTGATAGAAACCACTCAGAAAATACCAGAAGGAAGAAATACACTCAGTATATAATATACGGCTTTGTCTTTTTGTATTTGGTTGGTTAATCCATTAAAACACGTGTAGATGCACAGTTAGACATTAGTGGCCAGATTCTGATCTTAATCTCTCTGTCCCAACCCCTGGATTGCAAACTCAGGCAGTTACACATCTAGGCACAAACAGTAATGCCATGCAATACAAGGAATTAGTGAGCATGAAAGGATTCTGAGGCTGGCTAAATGATACGTGACATTAATCTGAACACAATATTAAAAATGTGTAGACTAAATACCTTGAAAAATGTTTCCCTTTTTCTGCCCGAACAGTTTTGACAATCACTGCAGGGGGTTGCCAGTGAATTACACTTGTCGTGACTCCAAGAAATAGCTCCCCAGCTAAACTTCCTAAAACTTTACTCGTGTCGTTATTCTGTAACCTACTTTACATTGATTTAGTCAATCTCCCTTAAACACAGAAAAAACTTAGTTTGCGTTTCTTAAAATGTTTTATAATAGCACATTTAATAAAGCTAATTTAAATCTGCTAATTTATAGAGATTTGCCCGAGGCTTTGAAACTTCAGAAAATGTGTAAACTTAACAGTTTGGCTGTGATAACAGCTGAGACAGTAGAAATTAGGCCCTTTGCATTACAATCACGTTCAAAGCAGATTCTTAGTTTTATTGAAAAAAAAAAAAAAGTATATTTCAAAAATACAGAAGATAAACCAAATTTATGGAAGATATTTCAGATCTAAGACGTATATTCATCCAAGTTTGTCTTTTCTGATCCACGTGCCACAATTCCTGAATGTGCTCACTACTCCGCCTCAACATCACAGCCCCAAACATATGTAGAGGTCTCTCATTTTAAGGCTACCTGGATTTGTTTTTACAAACAAATTTTGGACAAATAAGAGCAGAGTTTCTCATGCAATAAACCTCTGGCAGAGCTGTGAGATAGTGTGCTTGGGGCATTAATTCTGGGCTCCTAATTCTGGTTGTCAGTCTTCCAGCTGATGTTATATAGGTTTGGTACTGTCTGCTCTAATTTCTACCTCTGGAAACCAAATGATAATAGATTAGGTGCCAGTGTGGGAAGAGGCAGATTTGTTAGCATCCAGGCTGCATCCCAGGTAATAGCAAGAAGCAGCAGTGAAAAAAAGCGTTCAGCTCTTTACAGGGATGTATCAAAGTGTTTCAGCTCTACTAGAGGAATTCTTCTCTTTATACACAGCATTTACATGATAACTAAGTGATCATTATCATCAAGTGATTTGCAGAAAATGTCAGCTTTCCTGGAAGACATAGTTGAAATATTTAGGGCTGGTGTTGGAGATCTTTCCCCAAATCGTACATGGCAGAGGGCAGCGAGACCTACCCCACGAAGACTTACAGGGTTGCTGTCCTTTAAGGGATACAACCTTATCGCTTTGATCCTTTTTTTCAGCATCTGTGAAGTTCAAGTCACCTTTTGAAATTTTTCTTTCTGCTAAAATTGCATCAAAATATTCAGAAATGTAATCCGGAATATAATCTTGGACAAGGTTTTGGAGTTTTTTTAGTCTGTTTTCCTGCTTCAGTGCCCTTTCTCCTGGTTCTGCTATTGCTTTCCCTCCTGCTTTTGTGTACTGAGAAACAGAATTAAGGTGTACTGCAACCAGTGGACGCTTGCATAAACAGCCTGCTTTGAATAAAACACCATGATCTTGGGAGAGGAGGAACACATTCAGCTTTCCTGCCCAAATGCTAAAACATATAAGAGATTCATGTATTATTAAACCATCTCATTTTAGCTTTGAGACCACTGAAATGCAAAGGCTGCAAATAGAAGAAAAATGTGAATAAACTTAATTGGCAGCATAAAACCACATTCATTCCCAGGTTCGGAAACCACAGACAAAGTGGTTTATATTTGTAATTTATTTAAGACTTTTTTTTGGCAAATACATTTGTAATGACTCTCCCTCACGCATTTTTATGCACGAGAGCTTAAGTTTTCCAGGACTTCTGTAAAACAACTTCTACTGCATCAAATTACTGCATTCCTTGATCTCTACCAGCACACACGCAGCAGCCAGCCACACTCGGACACAACCAGCAGCGCTAGGATTTCGCAGCTCTCCGGCAGACACTTCAAGAAGAAGATTTATTTTTTTTTTTAAATTAATACGGTTGTGAAAAAGCAAGAAAATGTAACGGTTGTGCCCTGCCTCCAGCATTTCACAACCGATGTTGGTTTAAAATTAGCACGATCTTCTGCAATACTTGTATTTCCGTGTGAAACTTCTTCATAGAGAATTCAGGCAGAATCGTGAGCTGTCAGCTCTGATCGCATTCACCAGCACACAGGCTTTAGACTCTATTTCATAATAGGAAAAGATGGCCAGCGTTTTCCTGACAGAAGTATCGTGTATTTTCCAGTCAGTAAAAATTACAGAGAGAGCTCATTGTCGGTGCAGTTCCCATAGATAATGAGGACTGCAAATTATCAGGCAAGCATTTTTTTTGGTACATGGAACAAAACCCAGCACAATCTGCAGAACTTATTAACTAATCGGGTTTTAAACCCCTTCTCTGCATGCTGCTGACACGGTCAGAGTAACCTGTACGTTGATCTTATTCCAAAAGCACATTAATCTTTATGCTGCAAGAATTACAGTCGTATGTGCCGTAGCGTACAGTGCAAAAAAAAAACACAAAAAAACCCAAGCCTTTAGGAAAGGCATGTGCTGAACACACACAAAATATGCAGGATGGAAAAACACCAAATGTAATTAAAGCTTATATGAACCCAGACATTCCTATTTGCAGAGCTCTGGCTGCATTTCTATGAGAAAGAATGCACAGAATTTCAAATCATGCTCTATTTAGACAATGTCAGAATAAAACCACATTCCCGCCCCCCCCCCCCCCCCCAACTCCCCCACCCCAAGACTCCAAAAGGCAAATCTCATCATCAGAATTAGAGAGAAAAAGCAATCCAACGATACTGGTTTACATATTCCTTCCCAAACCAAGAAATCAAGTATCTCCCTCTTCCGGCTAATAGCTTATAAATTCAGACTTTAAACAAAAGCAAGGAAAAAAAAAAAGGATCCTAATTCTCAAGCTTCCTACTTAGCACTGCCTCGCTGTTGATGATTTGTGCGGCTGTGTGTGCGTGCCTGTTTGAGAAATGGCGAGATAGGCTTAAAGTATTTTCCATTTCATCAAAGAGCATATATTACTTTCCTGGTTCGCTCAAATGTTGGTTTTATGCCCACCCCTTTTCAATCTGCCCATGTCTGAGATGCACAGTGCAGGCGTACAATCATGAGCAGCTTACGACACTCAGTGAACACTAGGTGCCTCTGCATGCTCTAGCAACATACTGCTCAGCTGAAGGGAAGGGATTCTTGCTGTCTCTCTCTGCTCTAAGCATCACCTAACAAGCAAAGCGAACAAAGAATGGGAAATAAAGCTACCCTTAGCCGGTCAGTGAATGAATGGTAATCTCTCTATGGAGTAAAGGTTGTGCCGGTCAATGGTCGTTGCAAATGATGGACATTAAACAGATTGACAAATCCTGTGGAGTCGTTAGTAAAGAGTTTGGAGTTTTTTTCACGCCACAGTGTTAACTGCAAAGGACAGAGGGAGAAGGAGAAGATCAAGCTCATGTACATAGTTCTGAAACTTGCAGGTCCTAGGAGTCAGCTAAAAAGCTAGCTGGACAAGCCTTTCGCTCTTTGAGCAGAAGCGAAGTGAGACATTGTGAGCTTGCCAGCCTTGCACAAAATTGAAAGGGACTGAATTTGTAGCACAGAGGGGTCTTTTTTAGCTCTGCATATAATTAGTCCAAACACAAAGGAAGCAACTGAATGGAGGTTGTCACTCTCTGGAAAAGGGTGGGTAAGACACTTTTTAATTAAATTCTTTCATGAAGAAAGATTTTTTTTTTCTTTGCTGCAGCATTTAACATGAACAAAATCACTATCATTTTACCTTTGAATGTCTGTGAACTTTAATGCTGCACAGCTCCTGCATGCTGTAAAGTGAAATATTTGCCTCTGTGTTTGTTCCGTTTGCTGTTTTGCTTTGGTTTTCTGGCTTTGTTTTGGTTTTTTGTTTTTTTTTTCCTTTTTTTTTTTTCTTTAAATAAAATATGATGTAGAATTTGAAAAGATTCAATGGACATTCTCAAGCATATTTGGAAATATTCTTGCTAATGGATTTCCTTCTTATTGGTCTCTGTTTAAACTGGCTGCTGAGGAAGCCCCCGGGGTTGATATTGTGTACGCTGGGTATCTTTTCTAAAATGCTTCCAGCCGTGAATAGTGGGTGTCCACAGCTATGTCGGTGTGAGGGCAGGCTTTTGTACTGTGAATCACTGAATCTTACAGAGATGCCTCGCAACCTGTCGGGCATGATGGGCTTGTCTCTGCGGTACAACAGCCTTTCAGAGCTGCATGATGGACAGTTCACAGGGTTAATGCAGCTCACGTGGCTCTATCTGGATCACAATCACATTTGCTCAGTGGAGGGGAATGCCTTTCAAAAATTGCGGCGAGTTAAAGAGCTCACCCTGAGTTCCAACAAAATAACCCAACTGCCCAACACCACTTTCCGACCCATGCCAAACTTGCGCAGTGTGGATTTATCATACAACAACCTACAGTCTTTGGAGCCTGACCTGTTTCACGGGCTGAGAAAACTGACAACTTTGCACATGCGGTCGAACGCCATCAAGTTCGTGCCAGTGAGAATTTTTCAGGACTGTCGCAGCCTGAAGTTTCTAGACATAGGATACAATCAGTTAAAGAGCCTGGCTCGAAACTCTTTTGCAGGCTTGTTCAAACTCACTGAGCTGCACCTCGAGCACAATGACTTGGTGAAGGTGAATTTAGCCCATTTTCCCAGGCTCATCTCCCTGCACTCCCTCTGCTTGCGAAGGAATAAAGTTACCATCGTAGTAAACACTTTGGACTGGATATGGCAACTTGAAAAAATGGATCTCTCCGGCAACGAAATCGAATACATCGAACCTCACGTTTTCGAAAGCGTACCTCACCTCAAATCCCTGCAGCTGGACTCCAACCGGCTGACCTACATCGACTCCCGAGTCCTCGACTCCTGGAAGTCCCTCACTAGCATCAGCCTTTCTGCAAACGCCTGGGATTGCAGCCGTAACGTTTGCGCCCTGGCCTCCTGGCTGAGCAACTTCAAGGGTCGCTACGACAGCAATCTGCTCTGTGCCACCCCCGAGTACGCACAGGGCGAGGATGTTTTGGACGCGGTGTACGCTTTTCACTTGTGTGAAGACGCGGCAGACCCAACGAGTGTTAACACCCTCTCCCCGGTAACGAACAGCAGCGACCAACCGTTCAGCTACGGCTCTGCCACCGCCACGTACGACGTGCAGGACAGCGAAGGGGACCCAACGACATACGCCATCACCGTGACCATGCCCGGCGAGAACTCGGAGAACGCCGTCCAGATTCACAAGGTGGTGACGGGGACCATGGCACTGATTTTTTCCTTCCTCATCGTGGTTTTAGTGTTGTACGTCTCCTGGAAGTGCTTTCCAGCCAGCTTAAGACAACTAAGACAGTGCTTTGTAACACAGCGCAGAAAGCAGAAGCAAAAACAGACCATGCATCAAATGGCTGCCATGTCAGCCCAGGAGTATTACGTTGATTACAAACCCAACCACATTGAGGGAGCCCTGGTGATCATTAATGAGTACGGATCTTGTTCCTGTCACCAGCAGCCAGCGAGGGAATGCGAGGTGTGATTTTCCTTGGGGGATTTAAACAGTGTGCAACCAAATAACAGCGTGCAGGCAGACAGTGGCACAGGGGGGGTTGCTGTGCTTTGCTGGTGATTTCTGACGTGCTCCTCTGCCGAAATTGTTACGAGGGGCTGCCTAAGAGACTTGATATTTTAGCTTTATCGTGTCTTAAGAAATCTTCAGGACAGTCAATCTTAAGATTTCATATGCTAATACTCCCTTTGAAGATCTGTCAATATTCAGGAATCTGAGAGTGTAAAAAGGTACCAATTATTGATCTTTTGTAAACTAAGAAAACTGTTTAAAATAAAAAAAATAGCATTTACAGTTTTTACAGACTGGTGTACATTACATGAATTGTTCCCTGTATACAAAATGCAACAGTTTAACCTCTTTTTCTCTTCATACTGAGTGTTGAAATGAAAGTCTAGGAGCAAAGAAGCCACGTAAAATTGCAAGCTTAAAATTAACCAGATGGCTTCACACTGTAATTAGTACACATTCACTTACATCATGTTACTGAAGCTATGGAGCATGACACTGGAATTATATTTTTGTTAATGTGCTACCTGTAACTGGATGTCAGTACAACAAGGAGCCAGTGAACCTCAGAAAGGCTAAAGTTTTGACTGTGGGACAGGATTTCTGAGGATTTTTAAGTACAGCTCACTTGTTAGTTCCTGTAAGATCCATAAACCACTGCATTGTAACCCCTGAAAGTATTTTTGTATCAGATCTGACCATACTGCAAAGTCTCACTAAAGAGAAAAAAACAACAAGCAACAAAGCCCAAACAACTGATACACTGCCAAAAGAGTGCCCGTCATCATCTTCTTTAAAGCCAAAAAGAGAAAAGAAAAAAAATCTAAATTTAAGGGCTTTTACTAGCGCTTCCCACTTTTAGGCTTGTTTTGAGATAAGCTACAAGCAAAGAAACCCTTGCTTTGTGCACTGTGGTGCCATGGTGAATGGAGAAGAGCAAAAGCTATTCGGTTCTCAGTGGTGAAAGCTGTGTGTGTTTCAGGAGTAAAACCTCGGCTGTAACACTGTCAGAGTAAGAGAGTTGTTAGAGCACACTTCTGGGTCCTGTACTAAACTGCTAGCAAAGCCTGTCTCGTGTCCCTCACCTTCACCACCAGCCTTCACTAACAAAAAAACCCGCTAAAATCTCTGCAGAGGCTGAAAGTATACGAACCCTCCTTACTAATGACTGATAAATGGAACTGATGGATATAAGCAGTGATTTAAAAATGTAGAATCACACAGCTGTTCTATTTGACTGCCCTTAAATAAAGGCTTCCTTTCCTTGTATTTTGGATTTTTCATTCCAGTATGTGAACAACCCACTGAATGATCTTTTCAACAACTCCTCTCATACTAATGAAGATGAGGTAGTTTTATAACACCAGGCAGAGCATCTTGAAATTGTCTTCATACAGCGTTACATGCTACTGAAATGTTACGGATAATGATTGGGTAACATTTCAATGCTCTGTACATATTCCTCTCTCCTTAGGTTACCACCAATAGAGGAAAAATTCAGAAATCTAACGTATGTTTTAGTTTAATGCAGGCTTTTTCTATTTTATAGCATCAAAGTGCCACCTACCCTTAAAAGGCTACAGCAGACTTACAAAGCACAGAATAAACCAATTCTTTTCCTGCACAGCAGGTTTTAGCCATTAATTTTAAACAGAAAGAGTGAATTTTACTTTTTTTTTTCTGACTGATATTATTTTTAAGGAGTCAGAACTTATTTTCCTCTATATTTGGTACATCTCAACCTGTTTAATATTAAATATGATGATAGCCTCCTAACCAAAATTTGTATTTAGTGAGACTATAATGTAATCTGTGAAAGCAGTGAGAGTAGGTATTGGGAGAGGACTTTTTTCATAAGAAATGTAATGACAAGCAAGTGCTTTTGCATTAAAGTGACTGAAAACTCACCCAGAGCTTTGAAACAGGCTGGCACTGTTAAAACTAGGCTTTTCTCTCTTTAAACAAATGCACGTTTCTGTTTCTATGCCTCAAACTCACAAGGGCCTGATCCACCCTGAAACTCCCAAGTGACCTGAGGGGTTGAGAGTCCATGTATGAACCCAGCAGGGAGGGCAGAGAGTAGGTAAGGACCCCCTGGTCTCTTTGGGTGCCTGATGGTATTTTAAGAGAGAATACTTTACACCATGCTAACTGAGGGCCAGACTACCTGTATTTTCTCCATTAAACCCTTCTCTGAAATCAAATCAATAGGGAATTTAACTGTGAAAAATTGTCTCTCTAACTTTGGGCTATGTTATATGTTCCTCAAATCAACATGCAGCACTGCAGCCAGAAGGACTGGTTACAGCTAGTTGTGAGGAAGGTTCCAAAAGCAACCAAGATTGTTAAACTATTGTCTGCGTATGGTAAAAAGAAATAGATGAATTAGCTTTATTAGTCACCCCCTGTTGCTATAAGGAAACGTATTAGTTCAGTCATGGTTTTGCCCCTGTAAATCTGATGCAAGACTGATACTGACAAACGATCATCCCGTGGTTGTATTTCTATGTATTTTTAGCATATTTGTGGGTTGTATTTTAAACACACTAGTGATTGCACCCCTCTGGAATTATTCCTGCTGTTTATTGGTGTTAGCAACCTCAAGCTACGTTTGCAAAGACATGAGCAATTCCGCCTTTGGAATTTATTCACCTCTGTGCTTCATGCATCTTGCATTGACGGCTCAAGTAAACTGAAGAGAACATTTTCCTTTAAAGGTGCAGTGATTTCCTAAGTGAGAGCTGATTTCAGTATTGCCTGTTGCCATTTCTCCTGAAGAGAGGTAATGACCACCAGTGACTCGCCACCCTTAGCAGGATGATGGATGGATCCTCCATATAGAGCACAGCACTTATTAAACTTCAGAAAATGATATATTTCAAAATCTTAATGCAGAAATCTTTTCTAAGGGTAATATCTTCTAAAGACAACCTCCTAATTACCTCCAGAGGAGATGTGGAGATCTGGATACCCTGTGAACACCTACTGTTGGAGAGAGGGCTGTCACTGCTGTTACGTGGCATGAAGGTACTCCACAGGGTGCCCACATCTAGTCTGAAAGTTTACATCAAAAATATATGGATTGTAAAGAAATAAAGGAGCAAGTATTTAATTTCAATCCAGCCTTTGCAAAGCCAGTTATTCATCCTGCTCCAGGCTGCTTGCATTGGTACATACGAGAGTTATTATATTTGTACTGCATTTACAGCAACTGCAGGGACAAATTTTCCCTTTCTTCCAAATTTCACGTTCACCAACTGTCCAGAGATATGTCATTCCCTCTCTTTTGATGGCCTTATTCTGGCTAATGAAATGGCTCAAAAAAAGAAGAAAAAAAAAAAAAGGAAGAAGAAAAAAAAATGCTTTGGGAGTTAGTTGTGGCAGTTTGCTGCTCAGGGGATGCTTGGGGAATACTGAAGGAATAAAAATATTCTAAATATTCCCCTTTTAACGTTCCACTTAATAAGACTAATCTCCCTTTTACAATTAGGTAATTAACATTATTTTCTTTTTATTTAAGTGTCTTCTAGCATACGAGGCAGGGTGAAAGGCAAGCAAAAGAACTACCTTTTCTGAGGATGGTTAACACTACCAGTGTTACAGACCTCTAATATGCAATCTCTTGCTGCTAACATCAATACACACTCACAGTGCACCCAGTGATGAAGGAACTGTTGCTGTGTATGCTTTGAATGTATATAAGGGATGATTTATTTTCCTTTCTGTCTTTTTCCTTCCTTTCTGTACTACTTTAAAAAAAAAAAGTGATATGAAACCACAGAATCAATGCTAATGTACCACATTCTGTTTCTGGCCTGAATATATAAAATACAAAGAAAATCTGTGTTAAAGATGCAAATTCCCTCCTTTACCACGCTGTCTGAGTGCTGCAGGGGGTTAGACCGAGGGGGTGATCTGTTCCTCCATGTTGCACAGCAATAGCTCGATGCTCTGTACCAGTCTGAAGATGCAGCCCCACGCCTGGTTCATAGCTGCCTTGCATACGTGTACCAGAGAAAGATCATTAATGATACCTAAGGTTATTTTTGTATGCTTTAATATATTCTGTATGTTTTTATGGCTAAGGCATTGAGGGACACTTGAAATGAGTCTATCTGATCATTTGTCTTTGGTTCTGATAAAAAGCCCCTCCTTTGCTTTTGAGATGGACTAAATTTGTTTCTTGTATGTGTCTCATTCTGCATTAATAGCAAAAGAACGCTCTGAATACCCCTCCCCTTCCCCCCAGCTTCTCCAATGGTATTCAGAATGGCAAATCAGCAGAAGTATTTAAATAGGAAGCTTATTTCTAGTGCTATAATAATAATAACAGTAATAACAATAAGAGAAATGAAGAAGAGACAAAAGATGAGAGAAAAGGCTGGAGTGACGACAACTAAATCAGGTTGTTGCTGGCTCCCTTTGCCTTTGCTTTTTTCAAGGTGGGAAATCTAAAGGACTAGCGCAGATGGAAAACCAAGACTGAAGGTGGGTAGAGAAAGCAGTTTTAAGAACTGAGCAAGCAGGGATGAAACAGCCTCTGGCAAGGAGGGTACAACACTAAATAGCTCCATTGAGCAAGAAAGAGAAGTGGAAAGGGTGAAGGGACAGGACGAAAGGGAGGACAAGAACCGGTGAGAAGGCGAGGAGACCACTGTGCGCGCAGGGAAAATGGGATTTTTCAGTGCCTTCACGTCCCACGTTAAGACCGTGGCAAGGACAACAGCAGAGATTTAAGAAAGATACCCAGCATCTCTCTCTGCCTCTCTCTTTCTCCCTGTCTTTTCAAACTCTCAGTCACACACACACACTCTCACAGAAGCGCAGACGGACAGGCTTGCCCAAACACTCACGCACGCCACCCCAGCGTTTCCTCTGCCACCTCCCTGTTCCCGGGGAGCACAATGTCCCCCTCATCCATCATTTTGTTTGCTGAACTCCAGCACTGTGCCTCTTCCACTAATGCTTTTTGGCCGGACTTCTTAGCTACCCTTGTCACAGTTCACCACAGACTTTCTAGAAAATCAGACTTTTATACCCAAAATATCTATTTTTTCCCCCATCCCTTAATAAACCCTCATCTAGAGAGATGGGTGATCTTGAGCGATAGCAGAGTCTCCTGCTAATTATATCCACACTCATTCTCCCTCATATTCAGCTTTCGTATTCACAGCTATTATGACAAACTAATCTGAGATATTTTTGCTGTGTTCACTTCATCATCATGCACCAAGGTTATACTTTTCCTCGACCTGCTCAATCCAGTCTAATATTAACAAATTGAGCATTTATATGGGCTCCTTTCCAAGCATGAAGTTGATTAGGAATTTAGGAAATGCTGGTGATTTAAAGATTAACCTTTCATATAATTACTGACATAAGCCAGAGCTATTAAGGTGTTAGAAACAACTGTTCTCAGTGTATTCTATGCAAAAAAAAAAATCACATATAGAGCCATAAATGCGACTTTCCATACCAGCCAATTTTTTTAAATTTTTTTTTAACAGCAGAAAAACCTGGTGAAAGGAAAGGAGTAAGTGCAGTCTACCTCTAAGTTACGTAGAGGAAAGCAAGGCTACAAAAATATTACAGAAACCAAGCAACAATCTTCTGCTGGCAAGACACAGCCTGTAATTGGGTGGGTGGCTGTGAAGATCCGAGATGAATGCTGCAGA
Source organism: Phalacrocorax aristotelis (assembly GCF_949628215.1). Taxonomy (NCBI): domain Eukaryota; kingdom Metazoa; phylum Chordata; class Aves; order Suliformes; family Phalacrocoracidae; genus Phalacrocorax; species Phalacrocorax aristotelis. Next base: position 79,954,220 of record NC_134279.1, read on the forward strand.
GCACTGTAATTTTACTGCAGTGTGTCTGCTTTAAAGTGAACATATTTGCAATGAAATCTGTTTTTTCCGTGAGAACAAGGCAATTGTTTTTGTTATAGAGATAACGTCGCTTGTTGGCATTCAGACACAATTATTTAGCCTTTAAACCAATTACTGTTCTGATTCCCTTTTGCTGGTGTGATAGTTTGGTGAGACAAGTCAAATGTAACAGGCTGCACTGAAAGGAGTTTGAGTTCAAAGCACCCAGATTTGCATTACAAGAGAAGAAATTAAGTTTAAAAGAAACATCGGCTTTTCACCTCTTCCTCCACTTCTCTCTTCACTAAAATCCAAATATGTACATCACTTATAGAAATTAGAGATAATTGGCAGTGGCTAAAGGATAATACTCAGTGCGCCTGTGCTCGGCAAACAGCACCTACTGTTCTGCTAAGGCACTTTTTATTTCAAACCCTTTTTCTGCTCTCATGTTCTCCACATCCTCACCAGACACGGTAACTACTGCCAGGAAGATGTCTTTCAACACGGGTGCTATGGGAACACGACCAATTCGGTTCCATTTCTGAGCTAACAGAGACTAAATCCAAGATTGCAAAGGTAATAGGTAAGTATAAATATCTGCTTCATCACTGAATTACCATTTTTAGCACAGCAGATTCCTCTGGCTGACATGGTTACGCACTAAGCCTGGTCATTCATTTGTTATGAACTTGTGGGCTTTTTCAAGACGTACCTGTCTCCTAATAACAAACCAGAGCACGACACCGGGGAGAGGACTAAAAATTGTATTTTCAGTGAAACCTGAGATTAAAAAAAAATATGCATGAGCATATCAAATTGATTTAAGGGCTTATCCAATGAAAGCGATGCAGCTTATACGTACCAAATCTCTCTGAGGCAGCACACCTCTGTACCCTAGTGGTTACAGTAAGGTATGAGCAAAAATCCTCCTAAGAGCTGGGGGACTCAAACGGAAAACAGATTTCTGAATATTTTTTTTAAATATATACTTTCCCTCTAATATTTATCCCTTCTCACCCGCTCTCCCATTTTTCATTCCCAGAACCTCACAGACAGAGTGAATCAAAAGCATGGGGAGGGAAGGGGGGAAACCCTGAATATCCCAAACTAAACTGCAAGAACAATCCACAGCTATTGAATTCCAGCGTTTTTCGTTCCTTTAACAACTGCCAGCCCTTTGCAACACATCTACTATCAACCCTCTTCGCAAGATGAGAGGTAAAGTGTGCTCCCAGGAGTAAACCTGAATCTGTCTCTGTAGTTCAGCGCCTCTACTGACAGCCTGGCTTGCTGAGAGAACCTGGTAAATATTAAAGAATGTTAATAATAATGAGATAAACCATCTAGGGATTCCTCCCCCGCTTCTTTATAAACTTGTCTCCTCACTAAAGTTTATCTTGACAGAAAATTTACTCCGCTGATCCAGATTATTTCCCAAAGCAATTTTTACAACAGCAAATAGAAATTTGTGGCTGCTGCTAAAAGGTTTGCAATCCCCATGCTAAAGAGGCCACCACATGTCAAATGTTTACCTTAATTTCATGTAAATGTCACTCCATATTGGACATTCCGTATGTCTTTACCGGCCTATGCAGCTGCCTCCATCTTCACGAGCCTTCCCCTTGTGCCGTAACTACCTTCACAAACAGCCCAGGACCCAACGCTACTGTCAGAGCAAATTCCCAAACAACAACTGGATGTAATGAATTTATTATGTAATTGCTGTAGTCTAATAAACTAAATGTGAATCCTATGGCCTGAAAGACAAAGAAATAATGGAAACAATAAATGAGTAGAAGAAATGCATGTGACGTACTCTCTATGGGGAAAAAAACTCCACAAACCAGAAAACACTGCGTGGGACGATGCTTAAGCTTGCAGAAGGCGGAGGGCATTGAGCATCAACTGCAAGAAGGTGAATTACATGGGATAGAGAAAATCACTGCTAAGAAATAAAGGGGAAAATTGAAAAGGGGACAGTGCCCATAGCAGATTAATCACAAAGAGAATTAGGTGCTAACCAACACGGGAGAAACTCGTCAGGGGATAACAAAGCAGCGTGGTGATATTTGACGACAAAATGAGTATATGCAAACGTGTATTTGCAGGGGGGGAAACAGCAACCCATGAAGTCCCGTGAATCTGAACCCTGAGCTTATTGCTCTGTCACGATGGGCTTTTTGGTACATTTTTAAGAAGCTTAACTGTTTAATTGCTGGTATGCACAGAGCTGGACCCTTGGAGATTGTGCATTTGCTTTATGGGAAATATGCTAAGCTAGGAGTTGTTTTTTCGATGGGTGGCACTTCTAGCCTGCAGTAAACCCTATTGCACTGGGTTTGTGTATGTATTTCCCCGATTCCAGCAGCTGTCAGGGATTACATTAAGTTATTCTAAGATGGTGGAATGAAGATCTTCCCAAAAAGTTCCCCTAAGTAGGTTTATGAAATTACACTGTGTAACTTTCAGAAAAAGGGGGGTTGACAACCTTTCTCTTTTTTCCCTTGTTGTTTTCCCATTATGTAGAATAACCTAGCCCCAATCTGTCATTTTTCATTAGCAAAGGAGTCAAGCTATGGCTGTTAATGATAGCTCTTAATGAGGATTTGATGAATAAGTCCTGGAAAATCAAACCTGAAACAAACACTAAAATCTATCTCAGATCCCCTTTTTCCAGGTAATAGAGATGTTAGCAATTGGGAAATAAAAGTGAGAGTGTTTAAAGCAAACTAGGGCATTTAAAACAACAAATCAGTAGGTCCAAATAGTGTTTATCAAGAAATTTTTAAAAAAAACAACCGAAGAAAACAGGTTAAAAATGAAGTGGAGGAGCTGGTAAAGAAAAAGCAGATTTCTAGTAAAAGTAGCTGTTGCATGAAAACCTGAATAACTAAAATACGCTGCAGTTCCCCTAATGTAGAGCTGGTTAGAGATGATCATAATGGACCAGTAAATCTTACCTCAGTAGCTGTTAAGTTTGTTTCAAGATCTGTTAAGGTCTGTAATACCACACAATAGGGATAAACTGACTGGTCGTCTGTGGAGTAACATCGTGCTTCTGTAATAACCTGCGGTCCTGAACTACCATAATAATATTAAACAAGTGGCAAATACAAAAAAGACAATTTTGTATTTGGACTTTAAAAGAGCTTTTGCCAAAACTCCTTTAAAAGATATGCAGTTTCTCATACATAAGACCAGCTCTATGGTCATAAAAAACTCATTAGGCACCCAAAAATGCAGCAGCCTTTTACTCAATACAGTGAAAAAAGGAGTGCATTATGGTTCCAAGGCTAGGGCTGCTGAATCATCCGGGGAAATATATCATCAGGAATTATATGGCATTTTTCAAATGACAGATTATTTATATCATAAAAATAATGAAATCCATGAGGATGTGTAAAGGGACTTCCAAAAGCTGAAAATTATATAAGCTTTGATGGATGAAATTCTGAATTGTCAGATAGAAAGCAAAAGACAAGATATAAGGAAAACTGTTCAGCCATGCCTCGGTAATGTAAGTTATACGCAGTAACTGGACAACTACCTTTCTGGAAATTGCATCGAATAGCTCTGCTCTGTGTGGAGCAAAAAGGAAAAGAGGAATAACATCTACAATGCACACATAACAGACCAGCTTTCCAGAAATTAAATAGCTTGATATAAATCACTGCTGTGCCTTCAGGCAGAAACCAGTCCCCAGCTCTGGTAAGCAGAAGGTAGGAAAGGATATAACTGCTAGATAAGGCTACTGACAAGTAAAAGGATGAATGAGTCGGGAAAGTTGGTAGGTAAGGAGGGAGGCAAAGAAACTGGACCTACTACTGCGGCGCGACAGCAAAACGTGTATCCATTCCCCCTCTAGCGGCCAGTCCTCACAGGGCTACGGCAACGATAAAACCTCCAAGGGGAAAGGCAACACCCTGGCAACTGATTTTTAAAACAAGCACCCACCCCCCCTTTTTTTATTCCTCTCACAATTTTACGTCGCTTCACTTTATATTATTATTATTTTCTGTTCCTCATTAAGCTGCCTGTAGCGTTCCTTTGTTGTTTCTTGTCGTTACCTAGTGCAGAAGCTGTTTTACAGTAGAGGTATTTCTTTTTTTCTTTGTGATATGCTTGTACGTACCTGTGAGAAGATAATGTGCAGTGTGACAGGGGCCTATGCACACTCTAGCATCAGAAATAATCATAAATTAAAAAATAAGCTTTGTAACTCATTGTACAAGGGCATCACTGATGCAAAAGATAGGCATCAAAAAAAGGAACAGTCATACAGAAAAGGAAACGATGAATTAATTGTGGACGTAGACCCCTAAAACCTTTTGGATTTAAAAAAGGTGCTTTTTTAGGAACAGCATCTGGGACAAGGCACACCATGTGGTGGAAATGGTCCTTTTAATTTCCTAGTAATGGAGCAGTCGCTGAATTTCAGTGTTACCAACCTGCACAGCTACCGTCACCCGGAGAAACTGAGGCCAGCCGAGCCTTACACAGCCAGTCACTCCTTCCGTCTTCTGTAGGATATTTGCTAAAATTGGAAGAATCCCCATTTTTACTAATTCCTCTGCATAAGGTAACATAACAGACCATTTTCTGTCCCTATCTTTTAAGAATCCTACCCCAGAACATTTTGTGGTCCGAAGGAGCTGAGGTGCTAAGCCCGGTGCACTGAGGGGGGCTGCTGAGGACTGAAAGGGAGCTGCGCTCTGTTTCCCCTTGAGATAACATCAAACTCTTCGTTAGGGCTGAGCAGCGAGCAGAAGTGAACGTCCTCTGGTTGCCCTTTCAGGGAGCCTTCTACATCCTCAGGCTGATAAACTCCGGTACAACAGGCTGTGGTTACAGGGCAGATGCGAAGCAGCAAGGGATTAAGTTTTCCTCACATAAAATCCTTCCATCACTTCAGTTTCCTCAGTCTCTGCTTCAAATGCCACCCTGACTAGTGGTTTTTTTAGATATAGGTTAGTTTGTGTATCAGACAGACAAACTAAGTAACCCTTTCTACAAGTGATTTGCTAAGAAATTGCCCAAGAATGTGTTTCTAATTAGGGCTTGTACCACACTCTGCACTCTCGTACGCATTCTCACAACTAAAGCAAGGTTACTGCCCTTCCATAGGTTATTTTGAAAGTACCTGTTAGCCATCTAAGACCGTGCCTTGCTCTGTGTGGTGGCGGCTTTTGGCAAACTAGAACTCTAGTTTAGATGGAGTTCAGAGCTAGCACTTTTATGTTAATTTTGGTACGTTGCTCTTAATTTGTTCAACTGTAACTAAGGAATTGCACCACAAACAAGGCACAGTTTGACTTGTCATGTCTTAAATTTAAAAAATGAACCCATTTCCAATGTGTCTTAATAACTTTACCTAATTGAAAATATTTAGAACACAGATTATTCACGATTCGCATATAATAATGTAAGCAGTTTGCTCTTCCAGCATAAAATTAATTCATTATTATCCAGAGTCAGAGCAAGTCTGTCCCTTACTGATGCAATTTCAGACAACACTTGTATTCATCATGCTTATTGTCGAGACAGTTTCATGAATAAAAGTATAAGGAACTGTACAGACAGAAAAAAAAAAGGCACTTGAGTGCTATGGGGATGGGTGCAAGTAGAAGGAGAAGCTTGCAGGGAAACCGAAAGAAAATTGATTCTCTGCTCTATAAGGAAAGAAGACTGATCCACTAAGGCCATCCATTTCCCACCAATACTTAGAGAGAGGCACATACATATTTCTGGCAATTACAGAAGGGATTGCAAGTGAGTGACCTACAGCATTTGGCTGAGCGCCTCATACTCGGTGGGAATGTTTTACCCGTTGATTAAGTGCAATACTATCCTTACTTTCATACGGGAAGGAAATGCATATTTTCAAACATAGAACTTATTCTTCTCAACTGTACTTTGTCAAATAATAAATATGCTTTTTCCTAGATTTCTCCTCACAGTAGCCAAAAGGCAAACCCTGATTTTCAGCTGAAGAGCTGTAAGTTTCTACAAATTGAAGAAAGGGGGCCTCTTTAGAATGACAGCCTAGAGTAATCTGTGATTTCCCTTGAACATTATTACCGGGGTAAATTAAGTGTCACGTTCCAGACTAATTCGTCACTTATTAATTAACAGTATCAATGATTCCTTTTTCATTACAGATAACACATTTTGCAGACTACCAGAGGCATTTTTTATTACTAAAGTTATCTCAAAGGCTCTTCCCCAATATCTGCCACAATAAAAAAAAAAAACAAAACCAGAAAACATTCAATCATAATATTAATGATAGATAATTTTTTCCTTCACTAAAATTATATCATAAAAGCCATTTAATTAAACTGAACAATAACTGAATGACTTTAACCACGCAAAGAATTAAAATTAAGGATGCCCTCTCCACAGACATAAATTTATGGCATGCCAACGTTTTACCACAGGGAAGCAAACCTTAACAAAGCAAACTATTCTGAGACGGTGTTTCTGATTCAGAAATAAGATGCCTCTTCAATAACCTTATTTCTCTGCATTTTCAATTGCAAATTTTCACCTGTGGCTTTCTGTACCACGCAGGACAACAAATTGCTCGGGTCTGACGACGTGCTCTGAACAACAGCAAGCAGTAAAACCTCAAAAGGAGGTCCAAGTTCTGTTCAATATATCACTAATTTTAGTAAAAAATGACTAAGTTTTATGCTAACTACCTGTCAGTCTCCTGGTGTGCCTTATAAACACTACTCTCCCTACATCATTAAGGTTGTTTAGCCTGGAGAAGAGGGGGCTGAGGGGAGCCCTTCTCGCTCTCTGCAGCTGCCTGAGAGGGGCTGGAGTGAGGGGGGGGTCGGTCTCTGCTCCCAAGTCACCAGGGACAGGGCGAGAGGGAACGGCCTCAGGCTGCGTCAGGGGAGGTTTAGGTTGGAGATGAGGGAAAATGCCTTCCCTGCCAGAGCGGTCAGGCCCTGGCACAGGCTGCCCAGAGGGGTGGGGGAGTCACCGTCCCTGGGGGGGTTCAAACACCGTGCAGACGTGGCACTTGGGGCCATGGTTTAGGAGGCCTGGGGGTGTTGGGTTGGGGGTTGGACGTGATGGTCCTAGAGGTCTTTTCCAGCCTTGATGATTCTATGATTCTATGAAATCAGCCTTGCCCAGCTCCAGCTTTACAATATATACATACATATGACCAATTTCTTTTGTTCAACTTCTGCATGATGTGTAACTCCTTAATAACTGTTTATAACCAGCAGTAAACACTTAGTTGGAGCAATTCCTTTTCCTTCTTAAATGGTGTATCTATTTGCTCCTACTTCAGAAGTTTTACCTAACCTATAGCTAACCTTGTATGAGTTTGTTTTCCCATTCCAGGAGTTAAAACGAGAAAGTTTCTTTGTATTTCAAATATAATTTGCTAAGTCTCTTATGTGTGCATTCTGTGCTTCCAGAGGATTAAAGAAAAAAATTTATCGCCAAAAGAATAGGAAAATAGATTTGCAGATGTAGCAATCTTGTAAAACCCAGAGTTCAGAAAAACATTTGCGCTCCCATCAAGAAGGAAAAATCATTTCTCAAATTGCCCCAAGTCTCAGCCTACAGAGATTAAAAGGACAATGATGAAACTCCTATGTGTCTCCTTTCAACTGCGTATAACAACAGACCAGATTCAGTTCCATTCCTGTGATTATGCTCTCAGGATTATTTCATGCCTGTCTCTTGGTTCCTATATTCGTCGATGTTAGGCATTTCTTGCAAGATGGACACAAGTTATTTTATTCAGAGGTGTGAAAAAAACCCACCCAAAACTGATGCATTAGTCAGGTTTCCATCACTACAAAGTAAAGCATCAATTGGGATTAAAACTCTGGAAATCACATTTTTTGAAACTCTTGCCAACTACATAATTATGCCCCAAATGGTTTTGCGCCAGGTGGTTTGGCTAACAGATGGAATGGTATATTTGTTCACTCTTCATAAACCAAGCTCCATTCCAAAAACTGTGAGCCAGAAGTATCTAAATTATTGATTGACAGTTACATACACCTAATAATTAATTAAACTCTAGCTACAAATTGCAGTGAGTCCTGTGAGCACTTAAGAAAAAAAAGTCATACAGAAAATGTGCGTTAGTGTCTTTACAGTAATGTTTTTAAGTTGTGGCAATTAAAAATAATGGTATGCAATGATGCGCTACAGACAAGAGAGCTTTGGTATGAAGCATCTTAAAAATGTTTAAAGCAGGATATGATACATAACATTAAAAACTGGTTATTTTTCACCATCCCAAACTTCACCGAATGCTTACTAAAACCAACTGGGAGTTGTGACCAGACCTACAAATGTAGTCAGGTTCAGAAGACTTTTCCCAGACAACGTATATACTATATAATCGACACTAACGGACTGGAGGGAGAAATTAAGCTGAGATTATACCACAAGATAGCCGTTGCTTTCTACATCCTGAATTAGGAGTTATCTAAGGCTCACGTATTTCTTGCCTGCAAATCCCAGATGGAAATACGGACACCTTTGTCGCCTAGTGTACGGCCAGCGAGTCCATTTCAGCTGGATGTGTCAAAATGGTTGCGTATGTGCTCAAGTGGTAATGAAGGCAAAGACAGTAAATCCAGCGTGGTCTGAAGGTGTTGGACTTCCAGCACACATGCAGATTAACTGTGCTGAGGATGCACGGCAGACATTTCAGATTGATGAATGGCACATGTCATCAGTCATTTTCAAGCTGGAAACAGGCTGCATTTTCTGTTCCTGTGCACACCAGCTGGGCCACAAAGGTGCAAGAAGTCTACAGCGGAGCTGACCCTGTCCCATTAAACATTTCCCTAAATGTCTGCAGACATCACTGGTTTTCCAGCCCATGCAATGGCCCTCATCAAAATCCCATGAAGCCGAGGGTAAGAATGGATACATTTCCCACCCAACCCCCCACCATGGGAAAATAGTAATTAATTTAAAAAACAGAAAATGAGAAAAGCTTTTTGTCATAGTATATTAATATCCCTACGTCTGCTATCACAAAGCTGTGCCAGAAACACTGATTTAATAGGCACTGCAAAGCAATTACCATGCAAATAATATTAGGCAGCAATTTATTATTTTTTTAGTAAAGTCCTTGTTTTGGCTAGCAGACCACAGCAACAGATTCCAATAAAACTGGGTAATTGAAAGAAATTTCAAGTGTCTAAATAGCTGTGACACCAAACATATGAAGCAACAGTTCTCAGACTGGCCTGTTGGTCTGCTTGCGATTTCAAGTACGGACAACCTGGGGAGCCAACAGAGGAACAACTCAGACAGCTCTCTTTCTGAGAGCGTTGAAGCAATGGGAGGGAAAAAAAGCGCTCTTTTTTACTAGTGATATTAGCGAGGAGAATAATGTCGAGGGTTTTAAGCCACTTAGGAAATAGCACTCCTGCAATAACTCCTTCCTTTGCCCCTGATCTTCATAAGAAACTTTTTATTTGGAGTAAGAAAGTCTATCATTTTAAGTAACATATATTCATCTATTTATGGCACAGGATTGGAAACTTGCTTAGATTCACTGAAGTGCTAAGCTCTACGTTCAGCTTTACAAGTTGCCCGGCAATCTTCTTGTCCTGGATTGGAGTTAAATCACTTTACGGAAATCACTGAATTTCTCTACTCTTCATTTCACTACCAGAAAATGAACTAAGTTGCTCACCTCACGCCAGAGTGCTGTGACACTCACTGTGAACAGTTATTCTACAGTGAATAGTCAAAAAACGACGGCTCTTGTTCACCATGGTTTTGTCGAATCAAATTAGTGAAATAACAGACTTGATTTTGTGTTACCTCTGCAATTGAAGATGAGTTAATTAAGATTCAGCTTCCAGATACCGATGCAGGAGACAATATTTCTTCTGATTCCCCTGTTGTAGGATGCTGATTATATAGCATGTAAAAATACAGTATAAAAACACGTATCTTCCCTATGTTTTCCCTGATGCTTTGAAATTCAGATGCTTCTTTTAATTCACAGTCTAAATACTCCAAAATCTAGAAATATATTTCCGCGTATCTTATGAGGAGAAAAAGAAAAACAACACTAGCGTGTGTCCTAAAACTTCCAAATATTTTGGGGAGCAACAAAAGAAAACTACTCTCTAGTTAAACTGATGAATATACAAATATTGACATTGTTGTGCTCAAGATCAAGTACAAATTGAATCTGTGATTTCATTTATGGAAATAGGTAAGCTGGGAAATGCAATTACTATCTATAAATCATTTTGCTATAACCTTCTACTTCAATATCCTTAAATAGCAAAATGCAAGTGAAGCTATTTTAGTTAAAGCTTGAACAAAATAAATCCTTGTGGCAACACTCATCTGTCAGGAGATTTGATGTTCTCCAAAGTACTTGTTGGTATTAAGCAAGCAATCTCTCACTTCTAACAGACTTTCTTATTGATATGTATGAGCTAAGTAGTTTATTATTTATAGTTAAGTGTGAAGTGATATGTCAAAGAAAAACACAAAATTAAGGAAACTGCATATTACAAGATCTAACATATTTAATTCTCGTACAAACCAACTACTGACAGTTGTGCGCTTGGAGACGCAATAACGTGGCTAACAATTAAATGATACCTCCTAGGAAATCTGGGATGAGAAATTACACCATGGTCAAGTCTGTCATCCCTGGAAGGACCTATGAAGATCATCATATATGCACCCACTTTTAAGCAGGCCGAGGAGAAGCCAGAAAGATCACTGGAAAGCTAGTAAAAATGCCAATAGTAAAACAGATAAACAATTTTTGCACAAAATTTTCAGACTCTTTGAGATGGTTGGTGAAAACCTCATCAAATTTCCAGCACTCAGTTCACTACAGGACTGAATCAAGAAGCAGGGTAACGCTAACGGGCAGATCCTATGCTGTGTAACAGGCGCTTATGCACAAGCTCAGTTCCTTTTACAGAATCTGTCTTAATATAAGTGAACCAAATTAAATGTGTATAAAAGCACATGCCTTTCTTGAAAGAAATAGCAGTTGTCTTAGTTTGTTTATATATCTAATAATCTTATTTGAACCTTATCTTTTGAGGATACCTTTGCTGGTATGATAATTGAATTAATGCTCCAGTATTTTGCAATCGAAATCTGCCTCATTTCCTCAAGAGTTCTTCAGGCAGAATGGCAGCTGACGTGACAAAATCAGGCAGGAACACATTTGGCATTTGCCACCAACCTATATCAAGATACATAGTCTTGACTCTCTAGGTTTGCCAAGGAGTAGGAGTATTCGCAGGCAAAGATCCCAGTTTTAGACACAAGATTTTAAATACAATATTGGTGGTTAATAAAGCACTGTCTATACCTGAATTTAATGCACAATGTCAAATCTTGTATGTATTTTCAGAATTTGGTGGATCATACTACTGGACTGATTCTGTCACTGTGATTTCAGACGTGATATTTTTTGGTATAACCCAAACCTAGGGCCGTTGATGAGAAGCTGCCATTAGTGTTGCTGTTTCCATCTAATGTGATCTGTCGGACATCCACCTATCCAAACACGGATCAAGTGCTGTGTTTTCCCAGGGAATGGACGTGCCATTAACATCTGAAATCGCAGTGTTGGTAGGTGCATTGTTTACACTCCTCGCCACAGGAGCCTTGTAGGAAGCCAAGCGAATTGTCCGTAATGGGAGTTCAATTGCGTCTTCCTATTTGGTGTAGGTTTTCACAGCCAACAGGTTATTCCTAGACCTGTCCTGAGAAGTTGGTACCTCAGCTCAGTTAATTTCAAAGTCTGATTTTATCACGGGCATTTAAAAGATTGACAATTACAGCAGTATCATGGAGAAACCAGAACCTCTTTGGTTGCTTTTTCCCTTCGCCTCTCTGGTGGGAGTACGCCTCACTTCTACAGATGGGAGCTTTGCGTTGATGCTGCTGATTAAACTGGAGCACGTCTGGATGGATCCGGAGATTTTTTTTTTTCTTAGACACATCACTCCACCAAGGGCTTGGTTAAAGCTCATACCGGTCTTTAATTCTCACATATCAATAGAGTGCTCCATAATAACCTTGTTATTGTCCCGCTTCACTGTCAGTGGCTGCCTTGGTTAGACAGTGCTTGACAGCTAAAAAAATATAAACATGGTCAATTAGACCATTCTTTTAGAACTCTGTGAAAGAGGCTGGTTGTAGTATAAAGAGATTTTAAAGATATTTTATTGGGGCCATCAAAGAAGCAAACAATAGGACAACTTTTTGCTGCTTTACTTCTGCCATGTTAACTAAAAGCCTTGATTCTCAGATCACAGGTAGTCTGGTTAATCCAGAAGGTTTCCACTTCTCCAGTGATGTTACAGGCTTCATTTTGCTGGAAGTTTCTGCTAAATTTGTGTATTCAGCTGGCTGGCTTCAGATTTTTCAAAGATGAGCAAAGTTTCTCCAGAATGATGCTGGCAAGGGAGTATCAGCTCATCCCAGAGATCTGGAAGATTCTTGGGATCTTGGAAGCCACGGCTGTGGACACAACATTTCCTCACACAGGTACAAAATGCATGGACTCCTATTTTGGAGCCGAGGAGGAACCGTCTCCAAGCCACACAAGGACACAGATGTCCCACCAGAGAGGACAGCAGCTTGCTGAAAGTGACTTTGAACAGCTAGTTCCAGAAGCAGCCGTAATTTCGGCAGCAAACTCCATTAAAGTAACAGAAATCACCTCCAGCAAGGTCCTTTATCTCTGACTGATTGTGTAATACAAGTTTCCCCATCACGGCTCAGGAATCGTTGCACTCTAAATTCACACCCTACTTCAGAGTAATTTCTTCAAGAAGGTAAGTAATGTTGTTTGAAAATCTAGATTTGCTTAATGTCAGAAAAGAAAAAGGAATTCCTTGTAAGAAGGTACTGCCACCGGCATATCAAATGGCTGAATTAAGACTAATGGAATACTTCCAGTTTAGGCTGGTCTAAACAGCCAGTGGAATAGCATCAGATGATATTCACAGGATAAGAAACTCTATTCTAGGCAAAAGTGGCTCTGAAGAAACACAAGGTTTTCAAATCTTTTGTAAGGGAAACTGTTCAATCGTCCTCCATGTCTACGCAGGGTAAGAGAAGAAGTAATCAGCTCAGTTTGCAACAAAAGAGATTTGGGTTACATATGAGAAAGCATTTTCTGACTGTAAATACAGTGCAGCACAGGAGATGAAATAACTTCTATTTGTGCCCAGAATTTTGGCATTTTAATCGTTTATTGCAACTGAACTGTATTAGGACTCTTCCAAATAACTGTCCGTATGATATTGCTTTTTAGGTACAACAAAAACACTTCATGTTGTACTTTGCAAACTAAGACCTTCTCCACTTCTGTCACCTCATCAATTTTCTTAATTTAAATCTGTCTAAATGCAGAAATATTTAAGTGAAATATACATGTAGAAGCATGTGTATGCCTCAGTTTTTGACAGCATGCAAACCGACAGGCAATGAAATCATGAAACTGGATTAAGGCAATTGTCAGGGAACAACTAGCCTTTACCTTAAAGCTAGCGTGTAGGAATCCGTACACCTGGATTAGTACATTTATCTGCACCGTTTTTAACTGCAAAATTACTGAGTGGCCATCAACTTTCAATCAGATACGCAGGGTTTCGTCTAAAAGGTGGTATCACTCACGCAAGCACAAACTCACACCTTTCACTGTAAATGCATCTACATCTACTAGTACGATACAGATTTTTTTGGTTTTAGATATTCAGGATAGACTTAACACCACTTATCTTCAGGTTAATGGAAATTCCTGTTGACTTGACAGCACAGGCAGACTGCTGCTTAGTGATTTTGAAAATAAAGTGCAAGTCTGAGACAGAAACAAGGACATATGATGTTAGTCTTATTCTGTTTGCTTATTTGATGCATAACATAAAGGCAGAGCAGGACAGAATTATAAATCCCTGGGTTTATTTTATTAAGCGACCAGTTTATAAATTGGACTAGTTTTGATCCCTGCATTTTTCATTTGCTTTTTGTTCCAAGATATTTTTTTTTCTTTGCAGTAGTTTAAAGAAGAAAGACTGCCAGGAGAAAGAATGGGTATCATTAACACAGATTTTTCATATTCAGAACAGGACTAAAATTTTAACAATTCCAGATGGGTCTGAAAACAGGGATATGGTACAATTTAATTCAAAGATGTCTTTATACTTCCATTTTCTAAAATATTGTATACAAGTGTATTAAATATTGTTATTTAGCTGCTAAAATTATAGAAAAATAATTGAAAGCATTTTAAGAAGCTGTTTCGCTCACTTGCCTGCAACAAGGCAAAATCAGTTGTACCATTCCTGACAAATGTTTGGCTATTATCGGAACCCTCCCCTGAGAAGGATTTTGCAGCATCCTCAGGTAATATTCTTCTGTGCTGAACTCCTATTACTGCTAATACATTTTCCTTAATTCTAATCTGAGCCTTCCCTGATGCAATGTTATTCCAGAACTATTTCTCCTGTCCAGCTGGAAAATGAAACCCGTTTATTCTACTCCGCTTTGCAGCAGCATTTTACATAGTTCAGGACCTAGAGGAAAATGGTAGCAATTTTCACTTCTCCAGACGAAACACCACCAGTTCACTCAATCTTCTCTCATCAGCCATATTTTTCTAGGTCTCTAATCATTATTTTTACTTTCCTTTTCAATCAGGCTTCATACCCCTTGCAGTCTGTACCCCAAATGGACACAGTACTGCAGCAAAGGTCTCACAAATGCAGCTGCGTAATATATCCCGCTTATACCTGGCTGGCCTAGGAACAGCTTATCTTGTACTGTAACTCACCTACACCCTTTCCTACAGAATCTCTGCTTCCTTAATTAGCTGCTTCTTTTTAGAAGATGTGTATTTTGTTAGGTAAAGGTATTTAGGGATGATAAGCGGAAGCTGTAGAAAACATACTTAAGGATTGTGCTTTCTTATGCATAAATATTGAAACTATGCATATCCATGCCTACAAATAATTTAAAAAAACCCCTATTTATTTTTCACTTCAGTCTGTGTTTTGTTTCATTAATATCTCAGTTGCATTCATAAAGTTCAGCCCTCTCAATACTGTGTATACACCAAACTACATTCCTTTAAGGAACAACTTTTCTTTTAATGAAGCAGCTCATTTGCCTAAATTGACCGCGCAACAATACTTGCACAAGCAGGGTTGTTAATTTATCTATCTATTAATTTATCTATTTCAGCCAGGCACTTAACCATATCCTTAACCAGAGACATACTTTATAGTGACCTAAAACTGGGAATAAGCCAGTCATTCAATATAAAGTAATAAATCCTTCCTCTCATAAACTGCAGTCTGGGAATACATTGTGTCAGAAAGGACTTTTAAAAATTATTTTAAGACGACAATTTTGTTTCAGAAAATCATTTAGCCATTGCAACGATGATACATTGGACAAGACACCACTAGTATTATTTTTTAAAGTATATTGAGAATTTCTTTTGCTGTATGAAGGCAGGGGTTTCATTTTCTTCTCCCTTCCAGAGAATGGCAGCTCTCCTGACAGCACTGCAGTGCTTCTTCTGGATGTGACCCAAGTAAGCTGACATTTGAGAGACATTACAGAGCCGAGAGGAACTATATTAATTATTATGAAAAGTCAAAGCTGTCTTCAGAATATCTCAAACAACATCATGTATTTCAGTATTGTGTAAAATATGTTGGGGTTAAATTACACCCCAAATATAATTTTAATCTCTGATCTTTGCTGTACATCCATTTTTAATTAAACAAAATAAAGCACACGTTAGGAATAACGCTTTCATGAGAATACAAATATTCAGAGGGGAGATGTGAGTCTGTTTAACTGGTGACTATGCTAAAGCGCTTTAATGCCCTGATGCAAAGCCTACTGAAACAAGTGGAAAGACTTCACGTATTAATCAGGCCAGGACCAGCCTCAGTGGTCACATACTCACAAAGGCACCTCATACAAACTTCTGTTTTTTTGTCACAAATTCTGTGTTCTTCTCCCCGCCCCCCCCGCACTGAAATAGCCGTGTGCACACAAATCTGCCCTTTTCTCTGCCTCCGAGGCTAATGACTTTGGGCTGTTCACCATTCTTATGTGTCTTCCCATTTTAAAAAAAAACTTTAATTTCGCCATATTTTTCTTGGCTGAATTGTTTTTCACCCCTGCGTGTCTGTTTTTCACACCTGGCACCAGCATCTCTTCCTCGATTCTCTCTCATCTCCGACTTTTTCCTCTTCCACATTATTACCAGCAAGAACATCTTCACACGGGCTCTCAGGAAAGAGTTTCTCACTATGTATCTCCCTTGGCTACAGACCTGATTTTTAAAATCAATTTCTCATATCTAGCCACATCTCAATTTGTCCATTTTTCTCTACTACACATCTTCTTCTTTCTTCTCCCTTTGCTAATCTGATGCATACATTTCCTGCAAACCCATCGCCTCCTCAAGGCTCACTGTTACTCAATGCGTATATTAATCCGGAACGACTTCCAAATATATCAACTTTCTAAGTACAGCTGTGTTATCAGGTTTTCAGGCATTTGATCCAGTTTCTATTTGGGTTCTAATCTCTTCGGGACATACTTTGTGTCTTCATTTGCATTCTGCACATAACATTTGATACATTATTTTTAAAAAATGTGGGATTTTTTTGTTGCCACTTGTGGCTTTAGCATTAAAGCTATATCACAGCTAGTAATTGGAAAAGTCCAGTGTTTAAAAAGTTTTTATTTTGTCCTAATTCAGGCAAAAATTGACTTCATCTTAATGAAATCCCTGACTAAATCCAGACTGATGTAATACTTAGATCTGTGAACACTGGAAGTTTTCCATTACGTAAATGAATCCAGAGTAATAATCTAGAGACACGTTATGAATGAGAATACTTATATATAGAATTTAATGCTAAAAACTATCGGATTGGATATACTTTTTTTGTACACGTGTGTACAAGTAACCATAGCCTGGTACTTCCTGAGTTTTACTGCTTTTTCATTACAGTTACTCCTACAAATGATTACTGTGTGGAAGCAGACAGAAATGCTGATAACCACACATTAGAGATTTTATTTTGTGTATTCAGGACTAAATATATTTTTAATGAACATTAGTTTTTTACCCACCTCATTTTCAGACTTCAGAGCAAGGACTGCCGATTCCGAATTCAACCAATTTTTGGGGGGTTGCATGAGTCATTTGTATAAACTGTTCTTATGTTTCCCATAGACACTCCAAGACTGTTAAAAGCTGCAGCTCATCTCTTAGCTCCAATGCAACCACCAGCTGAATTAATGAATTCACAACCTGGCCTTGATAAGTTACTATGTGGTTTAGCACAGGCATGGTAAGTATCATATCTAATTTCTCCCCACCACCTCTCTCTCTACATATATAAGTGGATATTTAAGCTTATTTATACTATACATATACACAAAGAGGGAGATGGAGAGATATATATTCATGTTGTTATATATATTCATGCATGACTGTTCCAGCCATGCTATTCACTATTAGTCATGATAATCTTGAAGAATCTTTTTAATTACTTGTGTTGCGTTTACAACAATTTAATATTATCAAGGAGTTAATATTTACCAGCTTTCTTTGGAGCTCTTAGAATTAATTTTACCAGCAAAGCTCAAAGTCTGACCACCCTGTTAAAGAGAGCAAGCTTTTGGCAGAAAGAGGCTCTGTTACAAGGATAGAGTCAATACTTCCTTTAGTCCCTCACTACTTACCTAATTTTATTTAACTGATGCTATTTTTTCTTGCCTTTTCCAAACATATAACCTTAGTGAAGGCCTACCAGTGGTTACTAGTTGAAATTTGGCAAAGGTCCCAAAGAGATTTGCAGTGTTATCAGATACTAATCCTGCTGCTAAAAACAAGCATCCACTCCTCTACCGGGATCTTTATACGGCTTTGCTAAAACATTTTTCTTTCTGATTTGTCAGCAGCCAAACTAACAAGACTCCAGTGACAAATGATCTACTTAACCCTCCAGAAACGAATCCCAACTTGTTTTTTAGGACAGTTTTCATTTTTAGGTTGGAAAGATCGGACAAAGACACATTACTTTTCAAGGAAAGTGATGATGCGACCACGTTTGGAAAAGAATCTCATTCCACCTGAGTGTTTTTCTTGTTTTGTTTGATTGCTTTTGGGGAAGGAAGGAGATATATGCAGAATCTAATAAAAATCTGATCTACAATGGCGAGATTGTCCTAAATTTCTGAGAAGCTATTTCCCTAATTCAGTAGGACAAACAAATTGTTTATGCTTTTAACTTTAACAAGTACAGCCTGGGATAACCACATATCTCTACAGATTTTAAGCGTCATTAATGAGTTGACACAATGACGGAGTCACAGGGGATAGATGTAGGCAAGACCTTTGGAGGTGATTTAGTGTCTCCCTTTCTCCTTGGACACTGCTTCACAACCTTACGCCAGCTGGAGGATTTTTTTGTTTCTTAGTCTCAGACTTCTAAACAAAGTCAGTTTGCTTCAGTTACTAGGTTTATATTCAAAGAAAGGCAGAGAAAAAGATTTGGTAAAGACTTACTTGGTAAGAGATGTCTTTCTCTAACGAAGACTTGACAAAAGCAGTTAATTTTCATAGATGCATAAAAAATGAACCAGGAGATACCTGCAAAGTCATCTGGTCCGTATACAACTCTCAGAGAAGGCAACAATATGTTCTTACTACCTTTAGTATAAAGTGTATTAATTCCATTACCAGGAAATTATATATTATATTATATAAGTAAGCTAGTCAAGGGACCAGTTTTATTCATTATGTTTACTGAGCCTGGAGTAATTCCGTATTCGTCCTGACCTTCTTAATGAAGACATTGTTGATCAGCCTTAATCCTTCTTGGATTCATCTCATTCTTCTCACCAAGTTACACACCACTGGAACTAACAGTTGCATAATCATCTTCAACAATTTATCTTTTTTTTTTTCATATCCATACTTTTCAAACACCTACATACATATCACATCCTCCTTAGCTGCTCTAGATCCAATGTTTTAACTAATTCTTCATGACAGGATGTCAATGTCAAGTATTATTGAGCCTTAAACAGTCAGGGGTTGCCAAATGTAATATTCAAGCATCTTCCCAACCATTATATAGCAAACTGTTGAGAGCTGATTGTAGGGAGGGCTTGATTCAGCTGCATGTACCTACATAGAATAGCTTTTTAACCTCTTTATTCTGTAAGGTCTGTTTCTGCTTCTTTGTTCTGAAGGATGCAACAGTCCGTTGGAGTAAGGGGTTATAGGAAAATTATGTTCCATTTCCATCACTGGAGCAGAAGAGGCTATGAAGCCAAGGCGCAGCAAAGAAGCTCTTGACAAATACCGTGGGGCCTACTCTCCTCTTCCTTCACAAACATGATGTAAATGATATGATGGTGCAGTTCCGAGGAATTTTTCATGGGCTCTTGAAAAATAAATATGGAACTTAAAATTGTCTTTAAATTTTGAATTAAATGTACTTTAGCAAGCACTGTTAGGGTGGTTGATTCATAAATGCACGCTATTACAGGACCAGGAAACCAAATTTGTGAAAATACAGCAGATGTATTTTTAAAATTGCTGTAATGTATCACCAAACCATTTTTATATACACATCTTAAGAAAATGATAACAAAAAATCAAGCCAGGCCACACAAGTGGAAATCTGGCATAATTATTACTCTTTTGACAACTGTGAAACTACTATGCTCAATTTGTAATTCAGCTGAGTTGATGACAGATTTCTCTTTGTCCTCATTGATTTCTGAGCTCATCTTGTCAACTTCTTCCCCCTTCCCACATTATTTACACAAGCTGAGGCAGTTTTTTCTCTCAGAACAAATGGCAACATTTCAAGAGACACTATCAAATTGTGTAAATCCATAACTGGCTTCTGAAATTAAACAGATTTGGTCTGGATGCTATAGCTCAAGACCTATAACACTAGGGCACAATCAAAAAGCAAAACTAACACAGCTCCATATGATGAGAGTCCAAATGTCTCAAAGGACTTTACCTTTTTTTCTCTTTTTCTCACGCCAAAGACAGTGCCTCTTACCATGAGTAACTTCACAAGGACTCTTCATTAGGACCTCGTAGATCATGACAGGTATGAAAAGAAAATCTGAATCCAAAAATCCAGTCTTTCATGATATGTAGGTTTTTGGTTTTTAGTTTGGGTTTGTGGTTTTGGGGTTTTTCTGGGGTTTTTTGGTGGGGTTTTTTTGTGTTTGGGTTTGTGTTTTGTTTTTTTTTTTTTCCAGATGGAACCTGATAGTTTATTTCTATTCTATTTAATTAAAAGGATTTTTATGAAAAGCAAATGAGTGGTTGGATCGTTAATTAATACCTGGTACTGAGCATAAGTGTAATAAAATGAATCTAAAATGAATAAAATAAAATCTATTATATGGTCAATATCAATCCAAAGAAGAGCAGTGTTCAGTAAGTATCTGTATTTAGAAAATGTCCGCTGATAATTAAATATTTCACATCCCACAGTAATAAGGAAGATATGAAACGGGAACTCCAATGGAAGTTGGAAATTCAAATCAGCATGTTTAACTGATTGGCATGAGAGAGTCTTAAAAGAGCCAGTCAGTGCTCTGGGACATAAGGGGAACAGGTATAAAAAGAAGAGTGGCCCTACAAAACAGACTTGAAAAGTTGAACCAAACAAAGCGGGAAAGGGGAATTCTGTAACACAGTTAGTTTCAGACTGGATTTTTTAGAACTTTACTTTTTAGGCAGTGAAATCTCCCTGAATGACTGAACTCCTTTCCAAACTTTTCAAAATCCTAGCATTTAACTTCTCGAAATAAAACATATCACCCAGTTCTTCTTGTTTGTCCTTCCATTATCTCCTACAACTTATATAATCTTTTTGACCTCGCACCTTCAATATGAAGGATAAGAGTTGGAAGACAGTGTAGACACGTAACTACAGTACTTTTATTAGTAGATGGTATATGTCCTTGTATGAAGTTGGGAAATGATAGCAGGTAAAAGTGCCTTCCTGATTCTTTTGATTAGCTGAATAATCAAGCTGTTGTTTCTTTGAATGACCTTTCCTGTTATGATATAGCTTATTATCAGCTCCCCTACATTGCCTGTCCTCTAAATACTGTTCCCTCGATTGTAATTTCTTTCTTAACTCAGGAGAACACATTTTCTCCTTTACTCTTCTTCTACTGAAATCGTCAGCATCTCCCACAATGCCTACTCTTAGACCTATTAGATCAAGATAATCGAATGCTTGTCTCTTATTTAAATGATACTATTTAAAGTCTCATTTTAATATCAGTCTTACTTCATACTACGTAAAATAGACCCAAGCTTGCATAACCCTGTCAGTATATGGAATTTCGTCAGAAATACCAGGGTCGGCTAATGCTTTCAATTCACTTGTTAAGCATCGTATTACTCCACTTAGCCTGAAATACATACGGGAATTTGTTGATTGTATTCAGACGTCAAGCTCTACAAAAACCTTGTAAGGAGGATATTGTGTAAGAATTTCTTGGCTACATGGTCCAGTAACAGTGGCGTGGAAAAGTCCAGTGTCTTTAAAAAACACTACTTGCAAGAACGAGGTTATTTAGTATGAATAACTACTGGAGGGCCAGGTCCATCGTTTGTACGTGATTCTTTTCGCTCTCCGTCCTACAGAGACGACTTAGTTTACCTGTCTCAAACTCTGGAAGAAAGTAAAAAAGTGTAAATAGTTTTTGTTGATGTAATTTACGGAGCTAGTTTAGAAAAAACCCACATAATGTCAGCAAAGGGAACTATTTTTATCACAGTATATTGTTTAACAACCCTTCACGGTCATCAAATTTAGTGCACCTATAAAATGCAAGGCAGCTGCAGAGGATGCACCAGCAGTTTAAAAATACTAAGAGCAAAAAATTATCCAATTCCCCATCCCGCTGAACCACTGATATTGTTAGTTCTGCACAGAGGTGAAGAGATGTGTATATAGAGTATTTACAAAAAGTTGTCAGAGTTTTAAAATTGCACAATTTTAGGAAGCAATTTAAGCTATTATTAGAATTAGGAGAGTGAGTGACTGTCCAGAGTCACAAGCTGAGTTAACGTCCGCAGAAGTACTTTCTTTCGACTTAAGCAGTGAAGTTCTTATAAGCCTGAGGTAGGATTAACACCACTGAAGTGCACAGAAGTATGTTGGTGTCAAGCCGAATGCAGATCAGATCTAGAGGGCCAAATTCGCACTTAATGTGAGCTGCTGAATTTCATTAACTTCTGAGGAGCTGTGCTAATTTCCATCACAGTAATACAGACACCTGATGAATAACTGAAAACCGTTATACGGCCCAAACCCCCATAAATCAATACTGTATAAAAATAATATTGTGGGGTTTTTGATCTTGGTTTTGCTTTGATCTGCATCCTAATGACATGTGTAACAATTAATAATTGTGCTCACTCTCCAATTTACTGGGGAAAAAAAGGAATTGCTTGAAAAAGCCTTGCTTTTTTTTTTTTTTTCTCTGCCTGTTTCACTAGCTTTCATCTAGCCTCCAAGTATTTGGCTCCGTGTTACCTACTCTTGTCTTTCAGCTTCCATTTCTGCTGGTGTCAAGCCCACATCCGTTCTTTCCCCCACTGAAATCTCCGTCACCCGTTCTGCCTTTCAGCATCCCTACCTGCTCCCCTCCCCATCGCTCTTTCAAGATTTCATCTCTCCTCTTGGAGTCAAAGATACAGCTCGAAGATTCAGGCAGCAAAATACTGCTGTGAAAAGCTAGCTAAAATCCTAAGGAAAAATCACAACAAGGAGTTGGAAGCCTGTTCCAAGAAGCAATGAAGGAGAACCTTGCCACACCTGGCTGAAAACTTCCAGGCCAGCACTGGGTATGGCATCAGGGCAGTGACCGTATTAATGCTTAGCTGAGTAGTATTTAGCTTGGAAATCCGCTGTGTGTAGTAGCCAATAAATATTTGCTTAAATTGTGTGTATACTGCTTGCAGAGTCCCCCTGTACACAACAAAAGATGCCCAAACAGAAGCGGTGCAGAGAGGAAGGGATACGTAGGCAGCCAACTAGGATTTTCCTCATCTTGGCAGGGCTAAATTTTCCTAATGGTTCTCTTGATAGAGCTGGTGACCCATGATCTTATGTCACTGCAAGGATAATCCAATCCCAGCCAAAATCCCACCATTCCAGAGAAAAATCGCAGCTGTTGTCAACATTTTGCAGCAGCTTGGTAAGTACTTACTGTATTTATGCAGCCTAACAATTCAATTTTATTTTATGAATGCTATTTTATCTTCTATTTTGTGCTGAAACCTTCAAAGGAGTAACAAACATCCCTGCATCGACCACACCACTGGACGTGGAGAACAACACGAGTCTGTAAGGCAGCTGATTTTTCATTCAAATGGAAACAGCATGGCACAAATAGCCCGCCTCTACCCCAAAAAACCAGTCCTGCCAGGTTGCTTTTTAGTCCTTCACTTAGAGGTGGATGAGCTGGTCTGCTTTCCCTGCTTATTTGGGAGTCGTTTTCAGCTAACGTTCCCTTATTGCAAGGACCCAGGAAGAATTTTTAATAGTCTATTGTGCTTGCAGCTTTTGGTCTTTCCCTAATGAACTGAAATTTCTTAGAGGCTGTTCAAACGCACTTCTTTGAGTAGGTGGCCTATGAATTCTCCTCCTGTGGATAATTTTCACCTCAGCCAAGAGAAAGTGGTTTGCGTTGTGGAGGTTTTGTTTGTTGGGTTTTGTTTCTTTTTTTTTCTTAATTTTTTTTGTTTATTGAGGATAGATTAGAATCAGGGGGAAAAAAAAAGGGCAGCAGAAGAAGTAAAGGAATATCTTGGTTCCTAAATGACCTGCCAGAGCCTGATTTTGCTGGTTTTCATACAGAAATCGAATGCTAGTTAGTCATATACTCCACTTTTTTTCTTTTTCTTTTTCTTTTTTTTTTTGAAAAGCATATCAAAGTGACAAAACCTATTTAAATCTGACAAAGATACAGCAGACATAAAGCGCTATTGTACAACTGCGTACAGCTAACTCTTCTCCTCACATCTTACCTTTGGCTGCACGTGGGATTTCTACATAGTGGTTCTTGTTGCTGCTGCCTTTCAGAGGCCTTAGTTGTCTCTTTTCCCATTTTGTAAGGAGAAATTTGTTTTCAGCTCTGAGGGTCACTCTAAGATCAAAAAGCCATTGTTGATGATAATCAAAAGGCTGAAGGATTTTGTGTATGTGGATCTTTGACTTCAAAACACCCCCATAAAAATCAGTGCAGAAGAAACAGCGTAGAATTTCACTGGAATTTCTCAGGTAATTAGTCCGGACAACCTTGGCCAGCTGCAGTATAGATACACTGTTAATCAGAAATATTACCAATTAATAAGTGCCAAATTTACACATACATAAGCTTAGGTCTCAATCCCTGAATTATGAAGTCATCCAGATCTTTCAGAAACATTGCATTTCTCCCTGTCTTCCATGCCACAAGACAAGGAGGTCTTTGCTGCTAAGGAAAGGTTTTCCATATACATCAAAATATTGCAGTTAAAAGTACATACCAACAAGTGGACACAACAAATGAAGAAAAATACCCTAGCATGAGGATCGGAATATCTGACATCTGAGATGAAACCTGGTCTATTTAGGAAAGGGTCGATATAAGATTGTAGCTGATGTTAGAATGGGATGGGTTTGTGTAAATCAGGGAGCCCTTTCCTGCTCCCTACAGACTAATCCTGGGGTCCTGTAATGGGTTAAAGACAAATATTTTATAAAAGCATATAATAATATGCTTACCAATACTGCAGAGGTGCAGCACATGCTTTCCGTGACACTGCAGTCCAGTGTCTGCTACAGTCCTCTTTCCCTGCGCTCGTAACTTCTGCAAACCTTCACACTCCTCATGTTTGTTTTTGTCAAAAAGATATTTCTACCTCTTTGTACAGAATAAACAGTTCCAAGAAAAACATGAAAACCAGAGACAACACAAAATGAAAACAAACGCAGAAAAGAAGCAGGCAGCAGCTCAGCGCTTGCAGCTGCCACCAGCCTGCGTGTGAGAGCCAGCAGGGGACACAACGCGACAGTCCTGCGAACGCAGCGGCCTCCGCTTTGAAGATAAATTGGAATCGTGACTGTGAGGGAAAAGGTGGCTCCTTCACATTTTTGCAGTGCTTTGAAATATTCTGTAGGCTCAAAGCTTTCCTGACCTAATTTCAGAGTTAGGCCTGCAAAGCCATGTGCAGGGAATACCCATCAGAAATCCCAACAAATGAATTACTTTACTTCACTCATTAAAATGGGAAAGATGGTTATGGCATACAACCACTGTTTTCAGATCACTCACTAGCCTCGTTATTTACTTTTTCTAGACACGTCCATGATACTCTGTCTCTCGAGCTAACAGGTGACAACAGAGCTCGTCTGGGAAGATAAACTGATCTACAGACACACGTTTTTCCCATGCTAATCTTCGCCCTCAAAAAGGCCCATAAACAACAGCGCCGAGAACTCCTACATAAATCACACAACTCAATAACTTTCCCACCTGCGTATTTTTCTAATGTCCTCTTAAAAGATGCTGTGATCTTCCCCAACAGAAAAATGAAGTTCTTTGCCTCTGTAAAGGATTTGCAAACAGAAAATAAACACCGTAGACAGCCTAATGTCAGTGTTTGGGATTGTTGGTGTTTTCTTTTTTTAATGAGAGAACTCTGATTCATCAGTATTTGACAATTTAGTCAAGACTTTCCTTCACTCTCCTGAATGCACTCTCTGGAGGGAGGAAGACAGACATAAAATCATTCAGACAGACAACGGGCAGAATAAATAATCCCTCTTTATGTAAACCAATGCATCTTTAATTGCGTACACAAACTGAAAGCTGCAATGGGAGACACTAATTCAACACTCTCATGGTCCTGGTAATTGTTTTGATTGCCAGGCTCGAACTCCTGTATCAATTCTGATACAGCAAACTCTGCATATCCCACGCCCCTCGGTTATTCTGTGCTACAAGAGTAGTATGCGTCTGTGTTTGAAAATGCCTTTTGCATCCCATAAGAAAGCTTCATGGCATAAGAAATGCCTTTTTACCTTCATGTTTAGCAATTTGTTCTCGTATGTAGACACACAAACACCCACGCCTCTCTATATACACACAGATAAAACAACGAAGGCAGCAGGCAAATGAAAAGCATAACTGAAAACCACAAAGAGCAATGTATCAAATGATGATTTGATTAAAAAATATTATTTTCATTATTAGAAATAACATTCGATTAATATTCATTTAAGCCTAAATAACTGCAACGCTTAATTATTAGATTAATCAGGCACCAAGCTCTCCTTGGATCCTTTCAATAAACTATTTCAGACCATCAGGGCTGAGATCTCTCCTGGCTGAGATGTTGGGACAGCAAATCATGCAGAGAGTTGGGCTTTTCTGCTCCTATATTCTTTCCTCAAAGCTGAAAATATACATTTGGGGAGGATGGGGAGAAGAGCACAGTGGGAGGAAATTCTGGGAAAAGCAGACTAGAGAACTGTGCAAGTACAATATGATACAGGAAGGAATAAAAATTCCTTTTTTCTTTATTTTTCTTCTTGTAAGGTGTATGCGTTTTGCAATCCAGACATTTTATCGTTAAAAACAAACTTTAAAAGGAAAAGCTTTCAGATGGTACCTGAACTGAGATTCTGTGTAACCAAAACAAAAATCTGATTTAATTGATTTAAGAGACTCTTAACGGTCCTCCAACCTACATATCTCTTTTCCATTTAACTCTGCTTGGTGCCAGGTACCAAAGGGATTACGGTTTTGCACCTGTTAGAAATAATTGATTTAGGATGAGCAGAAGGCTAATTCTAAGCATAGCAGCGATAACCAGATGTGGATAAAATCCTCAGACAAATTCGTATCCTCTGTATGAATAAACAGTGATTTAGGGAAAATTAAACCTAGCTGCTGAGTCTGAAGGCTGCTGAGAAACATGCCCAGCCACGGAAGTGATACCTCAGCGATATCAGTGTCATTCTTAAAGGGAATTGTAAAAATCTAAGGATTGTACTGAAGGTTACAGAGGGAAGCCCTCTGTCCATACTCAGAAGGCTTTCCAGACTGTTTAACTAAGCCCTAATAAAGCAGAGACACTAGTAGCCATGTTTAGGCTAAGCAGCGCAATAAACAATTAGAAGAAGAGGAAATTCAATGTTAAGCGTATGGTCTGACAACCACACTCCCAATAGTTTTCTGGTGCGTTCCACAGAGACCATCGCTAAATGTGCTGAGAAAGGCTGAGTGTTGTTGAACCAGCAGCACAGTTACTTATGATCATCCTCCCTCCGCCTACGCTCAGGTTTTCTTTTCCATTCTCACAACCCCTGGGTCTTCAGTGGCTCTTTTCTCAGCCCTTAATTCCGTATAAATATTTCCCAGAGGCTCCTTCAAATGTGCAAAAAAAGGAATACTTGAAAATCAAGCAAGGTAACCAATCTAAACACTAATTTTAGCCATTTTATTTGCAAGGAAGGCATTTTATGCCCCCACTGATTGACTTATTGTAACCATTAGATGCTTCATGGCAGAGGCTGTCTCGCACCCTGCCTGCCTAGTGCTCGCTGCAGAACGACACGTCATCTCAAACTGCCTCCTGGTGGTTTTGTTTTATTAGCAAATAACTAATAATAATAGCTGAATATAAATTAACCTATTAGCATTGATTGACTGTAGAAGGATATAATTGAATTAAAGAGAGAGTTAATACCTCCTAGTCAGTCAGAAGAATCACAAAGAAAATTCATTAGGAAAATTTCTGCAAATATTCACAGGTCTTTTTAAAGTTTGATAGACCTTTTCACTTCAGAAGCCTCATAACAAAGTTATATTCTACAAAAGTCTTCTTAGTAATGATTAGATATCCCAAGTGAATGTGATGATTGTTTTTTTATTAAGAGGAAACTATTTATATATATTTATTTATATTATATCTATATTTTATATAGATATATATTTAAATAATCCAAGATTACTAATCTAAGAAAATGGTTTGAGCAGTTATTTCAGTTAAACTCATTTTTAAAGCCCAAATTGAGTCACCTACCCAGAAGCTACAGACTATTAGGAACTCTATGAAAAAAATGTGGGTTTCTGGTATCCTATATAATTCCTACCATCATTAAAAAGTCATGAGATTCAGTCCATAATCTACAAAGACCATTCTGAAAATCAAAAGGAAAAGAGATTTTGAAGCAAATGGTATGACCTTCAGTTCTTTACCACTGAACAGAAGTCAAAGTGAAATTACAGGCTCCTAATATCCAGATAATGTTCACATTACAAAAAAAAAATACTTGCTGAAAACATTTACAAGAACCCCAGAAGAAACTGATCCCCTATATTTCTGGAACTCTACAAGTTTGGGTGATAACATAGCATGCTTATCAGAATCATATAGATTAAGCCAACATACTTTTATAAAAACTCATTCAAGTCTATAACATAACTGCAGAAAAACCCGACTTTTTGGTATCTGCGACCTTCAGTAACTCAATCAATAAAATAACATAAACGCACACCAAAATTTCCCACCTATTATCAGCCAGAAACAATGGTAACCACCAGGTATGCTAATTTACAGCCTTCATTCTGTCTGAGGATGGATTGCAAGCTGTCATTCTATCAAGATCATTTTCTACTGAAGTATTGGTGCATCAAGGCTTGAAATCAAATACGGGTCCCGTGGTCAACACACCATTTTTCTTTCCAGCAGATCATTTGGTCAGACTGTAGAAATGTGATCTTGGAAATTGAAAAACCCTGAGTCGTAGATTATTCCACACCTTTGCCAACTGGATAGGTACTAGGGCGGCTGGAAAGCTTAAACTATTTGATCCAGTTTAGTGCAACAACGAAAGCATGTTGACGTCCCTGAGCCACATGTAGGTGCTTCGCCTGAACTGGCTGACTTTACAACTATGTTTTCTCAGTATGTGCAATAGTAACAAAATGCAATAAAAATGTTAATGAGGTAAATTAAGTGCAAGAAGTTAAATGATGCTGATAATATCATAACTCTGTGTCAGCTATCTTGTGTATAACATTCGCACTAAGTTAAAGGAAGGAGGCGGCGTAAGCTATTTGTGTTACATGACAGCTTTTGAAACCTAAACAATTTTCTCAGATAATGAACTCACAACAGAAAGCCAGGAAGAAAATATTTTTCAGACATCAGGGGTGTAGAATATCTTTTGTTCAGATTTTAATCGCCATTTGTTTAAAATAAAGGAAAAAAAAAAAAAGAGAAACTTGTAACGTACCCAAATACATGCCAAACAGAAAATAGACTGGAAATGTACTGGTGGTAGTAATCGGGTTTCTTTCTTACTCTGTGATCCTCATGTGTTTTCACAGGAGCTGCAGTATGCTCAGACTGGCATGTACCTAAATCGTAGGGTGCAGCGAGACCCCTCTCATTGACATAATTCTCCTTTCAGTAAAACCCTAGAGGGGCAAAACGACAGGCAGAAACTCCACATCCCACCGCTGACTCCCCTGCGCCCTTGCCCCTGCTCACACAGGCCCAAAGGAATATAGGAATACCAAAATGCTTCAAATGGCCCTTGTAAAGCTTAAGGTGAGCTGCCGCTGATTTCTAGAAATGCAGCGCACCTCGGCGGTCCCGAATGACTTGACTGAAGTTGTCTGAAATTGGAACTCAAACCAACCCAGAAATAAAAGAAAAAAAAGAAAAAAAAAAAAAAAGGCATTGAAAACATTAATTCCGATGGAGAATGCTGGCCATGAACTCTGGGTTCCTTCAAGATACTGCAGGTATTTTTACCATTTCGCAGCAAGCATCAGCTTCACTGGACAGAAGCAAAATTTACATTTTATAGCCATAAACTGCAAATTCCTTCTTTCCAGCTTTACCCTAATATATGTACTCTTGATAATTTAAGCACTAAACACCTTGCACTGAGTAATTTCTTGATTGCACAACCAGACCGGTTCATTACCGACATAAATACTGCCATAGATACTGTACGTATATAATGCGGTATATACTGACATGCTGTGTGCACAGCTAAATTGCAATTATACGCATCCCAGTGCATATATATAAACACATATAAAAGTTTTTCTTTTCTCTTTTTCAAGTCCTAATCACTTGCAACCCATGTTCCTTCCTCTTAGCATTTTGCATGTCCCTGCACCTACTTCATCCGTTTGTATTGTTAATATTCCTTCCATACATACGCTTCCTGACCTGCGGGGCACAGGGTTATCGGTACAGAGTCCAGCACAAAGACGTGGTATTGACTGCCATCATATTTTAATCTCTTTGCTTTCAAGAGCACTCAAGTGGTTCATAAGAATTAATTCTGGTTTATTTTTTCACGGTTGGATGAGACTGGACTTCACATTGATGATTTTTCTCCACCAGACAGCTGCACAGAAGGCCTTTGAATTGCTTATGCCTAGTTTTATTTGACTTTCTTGCACCAAGTTCTTCTATACCTCCCTACCTCTTACATCGGCCCCTCTTTTACTACTATGCTATTATACTTCTATAGTTTTCTAATATACTTAGATCTGCTTGCTCTCCTAGGTCTATAGTTGCTGCATATGGTTTTTGGCTCATCACAGCCTAAGCTGCCACCTTTCCCGGTGTATGTGACTTTTTCAGGGCTGAACCACTGGCCATCTCATTGACTTGTCTCCTTTGCCAACACAACCTCGTTACCTACAGTAGGTAGGTTCTGCCTCCTTTTTATTACTTCTATTTTTTGTATTTCTGTTATGCTGTTATTACTCTTTCTCTGTTGTTCTGGAATTCCCACCCCTGAGGATATTCAAAACTTGCCTGATAAGACCTTGAGCAACGTGAGGTAAGATGACCAGAGGATTGGACACGAGACCTTCATGGGTCCCCTTCCACCTTAATTATTCTGTGATTGTCTCGCTATGCAATGGACAACTAAATGGGAAGCAGAATCTGGGTTGTCCAGTCTGTCTCGATGCAGGGTATTATCCACGAAATTTGCACAGTGCTACCCAACTTTGCTCTACATTTTCTTGACTTGCTTTCTTTTGTATTGAAGTCTTGCTTACTTTTTTTCCTTTGCCACCAACGCCTTTTGTTACTTTGTGGATATCGAGATGAAGTCATCCTGTACTCAAATTCCATGTATAGCTCTCTGTCCTTGCTATTTGGAGGCATTTCATTTGCTCAGATCTGCTTTTCTCAGCAAATGATTCACAATTCCCATGAACACTCCTGCTTTTAATTAGAGATTCGTTAACATTTTCAACGCTATTCCCAGATATCACAGTTCTAACACTGCAGTGCCTACTCTTTTGCTTTTTTATTCCATGCAAGAGAAAATGTAGAGAGCTTATGAACGATGATCCCAACCCATTGAGGGCAAGGGTCATCAAAACACACATAATTCCTTACCTTAGTGCCTCTATAATTTCTCATCCTATTTTCTCCCTGAAATAGGGTAGAAAATTCTTAACTATGAACTTCTCATTTTTGTTGCCTCTGCACACTCAGCGCTTTTATGTTGGTGGCATGCCCAGTGACTCTGGCACCAATACCTATGGAATTTTCTTCCATGTTTTGGGATTAACCAGACAGACAGTGATCAAGCGGTTTAGCTTCTTTCAGGTAATAGCATTTAAGAGACTTTGTACCAGTACAGTGAAACTCTTGCTTCAAAATGGAGCACTGGTAGAGATTCTGCAACCAAAGGTTGCCTTCAAGACTGACTTTCCTTTTTCTCCTTCAAACATTTATTTCCAACACTTGACCATTTCTCCAGCTTTAAGATAGACTCTTGTACAAGCATAATTTAAAAGATCACACAATCCCAGACTGGCGGGGGTTGGAAGGGCCCTCTGGAGCTCACCCCGTCCCACCCCCTGCTGGAGCAGGCACACCCAGAGCAGGGGCACAGGGCCGCGTCCAGGCGGGGGGTGAATGTCTCCAGGGAAGGGACCCCACAGCCTCTCTGGGCAGCCTGTGCCCCTGCTCTGGCACCCGCACAGGGAAGGGGTTTGTCCTCCTGTTCAGGTGGAACTTCCCGTGTTCCAGCTTGTGCCCGTTGCCCCTTGGCCTGGCGTTGGGCACCACTGAAAAGAGTCCGGCCCATCCCCCTGACACCCACCCTTCAGAGATATTTATACACATTGAGAAGATCCCCCCTCAGCCTTCTCTTCTTGAGGCTGAACAAACCCAGGTCCCTCAGCCTTTCCTCACAAGGGAGATGCTCCAGTTCCCTGATCATCTTCGCAGCTCTCTGCTGGACTCTCTCCAGCAGTTCCCTGTCCTTCTTGAACTGGGGGGCCCAGACCTGGACGCAGCACCCCAGATGTGGCCTCACTGGGGCAGAGCAGAGGGGGAGAAGAACCTCCCTCGCCCTGCTGGCCACACGCCTTTCCATGCACCCCAGGGCACCGCTGGCCTCCTTGGTCCCAAGGGTGCATTGCTGGCTCAAAGATGTAAATAAAAAGAGGTAAAAAGTTTGTGCAGGGAATGTTGGGGAGCAGATACACAAACACACTTAGCTTTAGAGTTTTTGGATTAAGAAAAAAATCTTCATTTTGGGGAGGACCATTATTTTTTTTAATTTGGCTGTCTTCGTTGATTGAGATTTTAATGCAGTCCTGTAAATAATTTCATTGAGAAGCACAACTGGAGGGCAGCTTTGCATGGCACGATAATGAAATTGAGCACCTGAGGATAACTGAAATTCTTGAATCACATATTTTACCAGAGAAAGAGCAATGTGAAGCTCTCCCCCAAAGGAATTTTTATGTAAACCAGAGTGGATTACCAGCATAGCCACAGCTGCTCTTTTATTAAAACGTGTATCTGCAGTTGCAAAAATCAGAATCACCCGGAGGTCTCCTGAAATCTATGTCATTAGTTCGATGCTATAAAGGACACAATCTCAGAACCGTGTGGTGTGATCAAAACTCTACCTACATCTCAGAAGGGTCTTACCGATTTTTATGGGACTTGATCTATTGCTTATTTTATTAGTAGCTTTTCTTGCTGGAGGAAGATACACTGAATTGTTCTGTGATTTGTAAGTTAAAAGGATAGCTTGAATACTTCCATTTAAAAAAATTATTCATTTACAACTTTCTGCTGATTTATCCCACTTTAATTTCACATTCATCATTCAGCAGTAAATCTGAGTAACTGCATCGGATTATTTTTTCCCCCAACATTTTCTTAATACCCGAAAATGAGCAAGAAGGCAAACTCTGTAATGGAGTTGCTGCTTTCACTGTCCTACTGTCAAGTTGTAGCTGTATACAGAGGGTTCATGTTACAAGTAGCAAGTGAAATAGTATTTCTTTTCAACAATACTTAACAGCAGAAATGTAAAAATCACAACTGAACACCTTAATTTTCCTTGCATCAACAAGAAAATAAAAAATTGGAGCAATAACAGCACAGCTCAGCCACGTGATAAGGTAGTTTAAGAGGAATATTTCTGGAGTAGTCAAGTGAAGTTAAATCTTCCCTATTGAAATGAAACATTGGAAACTATCATTGCAAAACATTCCTGACTAAATGCAGTCCTGGGGATAGTTTAGCTTTAAGTAAGACTCTCAAGACAGAAACATAATTTGATCTGTACAAAATTATCATTTTTTTATTTCCAGTTACAATGAAAGATGGAGAAAGCAGAAATGTCGAAAAACATAGATTAAAGAAAAATTTAAATATACTTGGGGCTTAACAATAAAATCCAACATCTGTTTTCATATTGTTTTTCTCTATTACTATTGCACATCTCCCGCTAGGTTTTCTCCTTTTTGCCTTTTTGAAATTGTCCTTCTCAAGTCTGTTCTTTGCTTCTTCACATATTCCATTTTTCACTCTTCTGCCTCTTATCCCATGATCTCCTCTCTCTTCTCTTTTTCCCTGGCAGACAACCATGTGGCTTTTGCCCTTATGGCCCAGCCTATAGGGCACTGCTGCTGCCCTGCTCCATCTAGTGGGATTACTGCAGCATGTGCTCCAAAAGCCTGTATCGCACTGGAAGAGGGATGAAGGACACAGAAACCAGCCTGGCCTCCGAGAACAGCCAGCTTCCAAAGACTGCAGCTTATTACATGGCTGCATTTAACTCCTCAGCCCGTTTCACAAAAAATGGAGCACATGCCAAAATCGCTACTCGTACTACCTGAGCACCACCGCAAGCACCACACCTCGGAACACCTATGGATTTCACAGAACATTGCAACTGGGTTTTTATCTCACTTGTATCAAACAAAAGTAAATGCAGATCAGCCCAAAGAGCCAGCCCTGCCTTCAGATTTATGACTGAAAGGGTATTCCTATAGCCTCTGAACACCAATTTGGTCAATAAAGTATTTAAGCCCTCAGTGCTATGTGGGCTCTTGTAAGATTAATTTTTGAAAGACTTTTGCAGTGTAAAAAGGTCTTTAAGTTATTTTCGCTCTAAGCATCACAGCCAGCACCAGCGCAATAAACTTGCTCTCGCATTATTCTTTTAGTGTCAAGGTTTTTGTGATCTGGTGGACAAGGCAGAACTCACGCTTGTACCTTTTGCTTCTACGTATATTCCCCGTGCATTGAGCCCTGAAGCGCTGACTCAAGGAAACTCTGTCCTTTGCACACACTAAATAAATATGGATCTCGCTGTCGGGCTCAGATTTACTTGCGGTGGCACCAGCTGAGTCAGCGCGTTGGGTGAATTTGGAATTTAAGTTGTTTGGCTTGTAGGGCCAGCAGAGTGAGCTTGCCTGCCTCTGTGCCTAGCCAGGAGAGGGTCTGCAAACGGGTTCGCAGAGCCACCTCTCGGAAACTCTGACGGCAGTGTCTCCTACTGGGTAATGTGACCCGGTAATTCAGACCGCATACAAACCTCAGTAATATGACCCCGATGTTAGTGAAGTTGGGAAGACTTGTGAGGATTGAATGCAAATTCCTAATTTTAGATTTTCCCGTATGGACCCAGTTCCTGGGACAAGGAGGCTGCCTCCTCCCTCTGCTGTCAGACACCAATCTCACTCCCGCTTCAGCTGGGTGCGTGGCACACACACATACACCCCCTCAAATGCAAAATGGCACACAAATCAAGACGTTTGTGTGCCAGCCCAAGTCAGACACACCGTAATGAAGACAACATTCATGGTTGCGTCTTCTTCAGGAGGGACGGGGTAAGTAAATGGTTCCAGAAATTATTCACTATGAAGACTCTGAAAGCGCTGTCGCCTTTCATCAGTGCTAACTACATATGTTTGGTGTTACCAAAGCCTCACGTGGAACATATAAATGGGTATTTGCCAACTAACTTTAGGCATAGATCGTAGCTTTGGTTCCTCATATAGCTAATGGAGAAAGGTAGGTGCTATCAGAAGGCCATTCAGAGCAGAAATGGAAATATTGTCTGCCACAGGTGCTCTAAGTCTTCCTAAGTTAGGTGCCAAATGTAACATGACTACCCCTTGATGCTTTCCACGAAGGCTTTTGAGCAATGCAACTTCTGTGCCTCCGAATGTAAAATCAGCTGCCTCCGCAAGTGTCCAAGTGTATTATTATCCCAAAGCAGCCCATCTGCTCTGCATTCACACCCAGCAGTATGCTAATTTGGAGTCTGAACAAATTACATCTGTGATGTGGCCGTGTGTCACTGATCCAAACCAAGCCCAAACCCGGTTCTGTGGTGCACCAGCACAGCCACACATGTCCTGCAGGGATGGCCATCGCATATGGCCACGAGTGCAGCGCATGGCACAAGCGTGCGTGATGTACCGGGAGTGGCACCATGGGGGACGGCGGCTCCAGTCACCATAGCTGCCTCGTTCAGTGGGGTTTACTCTTGGGTATATAACAGTCTGTGGTTTGCATGTTGATTAAATGACAGAAGTTCCTATAGAGTAAATTAAGCACACTATAATGAATGTAAATCAATGGATCTATTAAATTCTTTCCCTTCTACTGCATCAGAGTTACTTATTTTTATTTTCTGAGTATGCATTTTAAATCAACCCTCTCAAGAAACTTGAGCGTAACATACAGATGTGCAAACACCATCACCTCCCAACTGCCACATTTACCATTTGCAAAGCGATCCAATATTCTTCTTAAAATTCATTATCTCAAAGTTGCACCACACTTATAATCACGCCATAGTCAGGAGATAAATCATGGCAACTTGGACCGCTCTCTTGAGTTGCCCACTGATCTAAAAGGTTTTAAGCAGTTTTGGAAGCTCATGCTTGTACTGAACACAATATCTGGAAGGCTACATGGTGAGACCAGAGCAAAGTGGGGTCTGCTGTAGCCATCACTTTGCTGTGGTGCATGTGTATGTGCTTATTTAAAAGTTCCGAGGGTTATTCTGACTTCAGCACCCTGCAGTCCCTGACCCAATATGCCACTCCACTGGATATAAAAGCCACATGCTCAGGCACAGATTGGCTCGCAGATCCTGTTAGTAATAAGCAGAACTGCTTTGCAAGTCCCATCTGCTGGGAGGTCAAGAATTCATTATCAGCACCAGTAAACGAGAGATTAAAATGGACTCTGGCCAATTTAGCACATCTGCCATGGAGGAACATCAACACCGGTGCTTTCAGGGGAGAGGGGTTATTAAATGAGGTTTCTCCAGAGATATAAAAGGTATGAAAGACACCAGAATGCATCAACTGCCTCTTGCTGGGACAAATCTTCTGCCTGATCCACCATCTCCACAAACACCCTTGGTTGTATCATAACTCTGTATGTTCAGTGAGGTGACTGTGCTCCCACATCTATCCAGCTAAGCAGCAGAGACATAACAAAATCAACACAAAACATTCTGGCACATACCTGCTTACTTGATGATCAGAGCTAAAATATAAGTTTTTGGCAAATTCTTCAATGTGGCCCATGAACAAGTGAGTACAAAGGACAAGAGCTAGACCTAGACTAAATAATAATAAAAAAAATTGGAAGAACCTCCCAAAAGAGTGCAGTTTCCAACATGAACCCAAATCATCTTGTAAACAGAAACCAACATGTATCCACTAAGCTGCAGGCCAAGTACGTGCATGCTGGTGAGAGCATCTGACGCTGCAAATGTTGTTCTAGTGATTTATTATTTTCATTTTCTTCAATAAGATTA
The DNA here is from genome assembly GCF_949628215.1 of Phalacrocorax aristotelis. Taxonomy (NCBI): domain Eukaryota; kingdom Metazoa; phylum Chordata; class Aves; order Suliformes; family Phalacrocoracidae; genus Phalacrocorax; species Phalacrocorax aristotelis. The sequence goes on from NC_134279.1 coordinate 79,991,443, forward strand.
AGAACTGAATTCTATTTTTATTAGGGAACCAAGTCTGATCATAAGACACTTGTTTCCCTAACCCTGACCTATCCACAGAAAGAAGGAAAATATGTTTCATATTTTTCTTTCCTTGTGTTTTGATGCACCAGTAAACAACACTGAAGGTTCCAAATAAATGCATGACTCACAAGAACCCTTAAAAATAATCTCCTCAGACTGAAGAACAACTGAGTTGTTTGGTGAGGTGAAGCCCAATACAAATAACTTCCTATCAGTTTGTGTAATAACACTACGCCTTGAGAAAGGCCATGGTAACAGCCAAATACAACAGAGACTGTTCTTTGTCAGGAAAAAAAGACTTTTTTTTCCATAGTATAATTTGATATAATGATTCTCATGTAAAGATAAACCTATTTTTCTAACATTAGAAATAGCCAAAAACAGTGTATTTATAATTTTAAACCCTGCAACCTCAAGAAGTATAAAATAACTATCAAGTGGAAAAGTATAGAGGCTGAAAAAGGTTTTTTGCTTCCTCTTACTACTGTCCCAACGTGACGATCATTTTTTAACATGAAGAACAATTCAGTAATGGTACAGAATTCTCATATCTGTAACTAGAACAAGAGGAACGGTAGAGTTCAACAGCTCCAGGAATATTTTTTTCCTTTCAACTCCAATCACAAAGTTTTCTGTGCTTAGGCACATGCCTGTAGTTAATGCCAAACTCCACTAGGTGTCACCTACCACTGTGTTTCTACAGCGACTATGAAAACGCTGCCTCCTAAGACGTCACGTATTAATATTTCTATATATTAGTCATTCCTTGTGTTAATTTCTTGGGATGCATCTATAAATGTCCATTTCTTATATTACTTAGGCACATACCTTATTACTATAACCACTGCTGCTACTCTTAAGCTTATTTTGTATGAGAATGTACCTTCTTGAAGGTATGGAATGCTGTCATGTTCTCAGAAAAACATATCCAGACTAACTCCAACACAAAAAAATCCAACCCTGTTCCATGCCTTTTGATGACATTCCTTATGCCTGAACAGCTCTGTTGCTGGATGAGCACACCTTTTCTGACATACAGCTAGAAATGACTTCAGACTTGCAATAATACCGCCCCGGATGGTGCTGAGAGCTTATAATTCAATGTATATTCTGCATATTCTGACAGCCCCATTAAAACTTCATTGCTGAGAGGCTCTTATTTATCTGATAAGTATCTGGAGCAGCCTAGCTAGTGCAAAAAACACATTAGTCCAGACACACGAAACTATTTACCTTTAGCATTCTGATTTTCTACATGTTAAGACAATCCTTACAACCCCCAGTGTATAATTTGAATCTACATCTGGTCATAATTAATGCAAATAAAATGTTCAGCTGAGATTAGAAATCAGCAAATAGCAAGATAAATATGGTTTTCAGATGTATGATGGAGTTCATGTACAAGCCAGTATAGAAAGGTATCATTACTGCTGCGTGAGGCATTGATATTGAAACACGATAAAAAATTCCATCATTCCTGTTCAAGACCTATAAACCCCAAATATAAGTACTGAAAGAAAATTGCTGTCGGGGCACTCAGAAGCACAGGGCTGTTTAGGCAAGGAATGGGGCCCCGAGGAACTTGCTGTGTTTAGAAGAGCAAATAAAACTAGACATAATATTATGAGCAGCCAATACCTCTAGAAGGAAGGAGCAGCAAAGACTGAATCCAGCTAGAGCGTGATTCTGGCCCAGGAACACCCAGATATGATAATAAATTAATTTGGGTTAATTCAGAACAGAGAAATAACCATTAAAACATTAAGGTTTCTGAAATGACTTCTCAGCTGGGAGTAGCAGCTGGCCAACTATTTTTAATGTGGACATTTCTCTTTTATCAAACTTATATGATACAACTCCTGTTGGAAGAGCTTGGGGGGGCAAAAAAGTCCATGGTTTTTGAAGCAACTGAGCTAATATTGATTTTTTTATTCACATGGTTGACATAAGCCATGAAAATGAATGCATCTCACAAATTTAATTGGATTTTACTTTTTAGTTTACTATGCTTAAACATTTTACCATCTCAAAACATTTCATGGGCTTCTCTACCTCAGTGAAACAGCACACTAGGATTTAGAAATCATTTATCTGTGATAAGGAACCAGATGGTTCTAGTCAAGAATAGTTTTCATTCCTTCTTATTGCACTATTTGATAAGAACTGGTGTGTGAGCAGCTACCAGTGGGGTTCGACTACATTTTCCGGAATTTCTTTATATTTGTACATACAACACTTAATTATAACTTATATTTAAGTATACTATGTTACTAACTAGATGTCATAGCAATATCATAAAATGTTAATAATCCTAGGCCCACAGACCACAGTTTTTAAAATGTTTGTTTTAAATACAGCAAAATTAATAGTTATCTTCTTTTGCACAGACTTCATGCTATACACTGGACACTGGATTTGTAGAATTTATACGTCAATATACCTCTTTTGTGATAAATTTACTCGTCTAGCTTATGTATTGCCTTATTGCTTGACACAAATTGTACAGTTAAACTAGGAGGTATCTTGATTTGTGCTTTACACAGGTGGTAGGCACGTAAAAAGAGAAAAGGAAAAAAAAAAAAGAAATAAAATGCAAAATTTTAAAAAAAGTATTACAGGCAAAATGCAAACATGACATCTGCAGGCTCAAATGTGAGTATTGGCAAAGTATGAAGAAGCCCAGATAACAAAGACGAAAAATATCCTACAAAATTAAGCAGAATTTTCCATGCACTGGATGAGACGGACCAGTCGCGTCAACGAGAAACAACGCAACTCCAAATCCTCTCCCGTCAGGTGCGTCCACGCATACGCTCCCCACCAGGTAACGTTAGTGCAGGCAGGAGGCTGCTAGTCCCCTCTCCGCCGCCGTTACATGAGCATATCTGCTGTCACAGTCTTGGATCAGAGCAATTTATTACGACCACATAATCTGCAGCTATATTTTCCTATGATGGTTCACCAAAAAAGCCAAACTGGAAACTTTTCCGAAGTTTCCAAGTTCAAGGTGACTTTCGGGAAGCATGTTTAGCAAACGAACTCAAAGTAACGGGGGAGAAAACAAAAAGAAAGAAGCTGTCTCAGTACAGATTTAATTTCTTATTTTTTTTGTAACTTCATCCACATAATAGACGATGTTTAACTCAATGGAAAATGTTTCATTTATTATTGACAAAGATAGTGCTGCCTGGGTCACTTCCTATAGGGCTCTCTATTCTATCTCTATTCCTGTAGTTTCTCTTTACCTTTTCCTTGCAACAATTTCCTTCATGTCAGTCTGTGTATTAAGAACGCCCGTACAATATTGGTGTGTTGAACAAATAATGCAGCGTCACACCAGATATTTGTACTTCACATTTCATATGCTAAATTCACAAATGAGTTTTCAAATGGCTTCCTCAATAGTCACTTAATGAAAAGCTTTATATAGCCCACGGATAACTAAGTATCTGAATTGGCTTAAACTCCCAGTACTACAGAAAGCGTTTCCCCCTCACCTCCCATGTTTTTGTATTATTTCCATATAAGTAGTGCTTTACAAAAGATGCAGTAGTTGGGCTGTTGAAAGCACTTGCTTTTCAGCAAAATAACACTATTACCTGCGATTTCAGTAGGAACAGCTAGGTCAGTCCTAAAAGCCATGTTCATTTTTCTTTTTTCTTACCATAGCCCTGCACAAACCCCTCAGGGTGGGGAGCCCACGTCCTAATTAACAGCCAGGCTTGCGCCGTTCACCCTTTTTCCACTCAGCTCACTATTAGCATTAACCAGAAACATCCCAACTTACTAAATATCTCACCATTTCCCAGGCAAAACCCACAAAATACAAGTGCTTCCCTGTAACCTCCGAGAAGCATTTGGAAATTTGAGGTCTGAAGACCACAGTCTCCAAAGAGACTGCAAGAGCACACGGGAATCTGTAACAAATTCAAGGAAACTGGTGAAATTTCAAATTATGAGATAAATCTAACGCTCCCAGATGAAAGCGGAAGGGAAGATTTATTCTGTTTGCAGCTTGGCTTTTCAAGCCCTGCCCTTCAAGTACAGAAGGATTCACATCATCTCCATGACTGAGACCACGTATTTTCGGTATGGAGTTGTACATCCAGAAAAAGAACGTCTAGCACTGACTACTACGGATGGGTTGTAAAATGGAAGGGAAAGCATAACTTGAAAAATAGTTTTAACGAAGAAATATTTCCGCAAACCCTCATGTGAACCAGACCCTATGATGTTTTAACAAGCAACACCGAGGTCACAAACTGGGTGATGGGTATTTCTAAGATGGAGCATAAAAGATGAAGCTCTACCAGAACAGCATATTATATCAGGGTGAGACGTTAACCTTGCTTGGTGAAGACCTGCTTGTGGTTGATTTTCCAGAGACATTGTGCGCTGCCTACCAGTGTAATTATCGCGGTGTAAGAATTATTTACATTCCCTTCCTTTTGAACCCAAATTTTTCATTGATAAGGGTGAGAATGGAGCAAAGACCTAGAGCAACAGGCTAACAAAAAGAGCAATGGGGTTTTTTTGTAATTAAAAAATATGTGTGTCTTTCAAAGGTTAAACCCCAGGTGTATAATTGCAGAGGGAATCTAACAGAGCTTCTGATTTCTCATTAACACTTTCCATATGCCATGGCAGGGGCAAAATGGCAAAAGTTCTGCCTTGCACTGGGCAGACCACTCTGTCGCATTGTACATATTCCCCTCAAAGTCCTGCCAGCTTCGGGCACATAAATAGTTCAAACAGTCATTACTTATGGTGTTTAGTCTGTATAATGATAGCTAGGTAATGGCAGATTTGGTCCAGGAAAGGTCACAGGTCACACAAGGAGATCCCAGACCTCCGCATTCCCGCTTACTTGTAAGTGCCCTGTTTACCTTTGTACATAAATACACGGTAACGTTTGCAAAATTTCCAAAGTATTTCATTTTCTTGGGAGAGAGAGGGACTGTAATTGGGTGGGCTGTGCAAGCTCATTCTTCCTTCTGCTAGTTAACTCATGGACATTCATCTGTCCACAAAGAGCCCAAGTCATTCCCGTCTGTACCATACGTTTTGTTGTCCCATTTTAACTGACCTATCAGACCATAAAGAGCGGGACAAGGCCTTCACATCTCTTAATTGGTGTCATTAGGAGTCCTTTCTCATTTACTACTAAAAGGACTGACATCTCCTAGAGAAGAACTGAAAAGCCTTATGTGTGACCTCTCAGATTTGAAGTTAGAGGCAACGCTGACTAAATATAATTCTTCATTAAAATATGCAAAGCAACTGGGACTGGCTTTTTGAGTATACAGACATTTCTTATTAAAGTTCAAACAAATAAGTAAAGTCTCTCTTGCCAGTTTTCTTTATCTTGCTTTATTCCCTTCCCTGCACAGGCTGCCGGCTCACTGTGAAGGAGAGCAGCAGACTTATATTCACGTGACTCTGAAGTTTCACCTACGTCGCTCAAATAAAATATGTTATTTCCAGTATACCCGCTGCAGAAAACATATATCAGCTGAACGCTTTGAAACTTCAATTAACAAATGAGCTGTAGGCAGCGTTGCCATTTCCAGTATACCCGCTGCCAGAAAACATGTATCAGCTGAACGCTTTGAAACTTCAATTAACAAATGACCTGTAGGCAGCGTTGCCTCGCCGTGGTCTGCGAACACACATAAAGCAGCGTATTAAACCACTGTTACATTAAACAGCTTCACAGGGCACTGAGCACCTGAAGACACCCTGTTCTCTTTCTACCCTCACAAAAGACTTTGTTCCTTTACCGATACTGCGCGATACAAACTGTTCCGTGCAGAAGACCGCAAAACACAGCGCCGATGTGAACTGACGACACCGAAGGACATTAATAAAGCTGTGATCCGGTCTCTTGACAGATCTGTCGCTATCTATGTATTTAACAAGGATATTATACAGCATGAATATCCAGTAATAAGGTCATCGCTACTTGCCTGGCCTTATTAATGAGATAAACTCATGCTGGCTGAATCGAGGCAGTTCAAATGATACAGCAGGAACGTGCAGGAGGGCTGAAAGGTGGCTGATCCCTGATGGCTACGGCCGGAGCCTGATGGCTCTATGTACACAGCAAAGGGGCGGCCGAGCTGGGCCACATCCCCGAAGGGGATACAACAGCAAAGAACTGACTTCGAGATGTTTGGTGGCACCTCTGAAAAGGCCTAATTGTAAGATAAAATGCCTACCACTAGGCATATTTTTAAACATTCTGGCTTAGACTTGCTTTACCAATTTTAGCGTTTACACTGGGGAACAAAACAGCAACTAGAAATTCCTGTAATGTATTCAAGTATCTGATTAAATTATACCATGTAACGATTCTGTTGGACTTTCTGGGGCTGATATCTGTTAATCAGGCAGTTTATGGAGCTCTTGTAGAAACATATCATAGCTCAACAACTATTCAGCAATTCTTATTCCATAGGTGATGGGATCTGCCTCTAATGCCTTCCAGAAGCGCATCAGGAGCCTGCTTCCTGACTATTTTACTAATTTTTTTTTATTTAAAACAAGCAACAACATCATTTTTGGCAACGTTTGGAAAAGGAAAGCTTTCTCTTGACTACTAATGATGCAAATAACAAAAACAGTCTAGGGTTTAATTTGCCCTCCACACAAAACTCTTGCAGTCTCAAAAATTGTATGCACTCAGTTAACAGCAGAATTTCACTCCCAGTTAATAAATAAAAGCACTTGTACAATATAATCAATGACATAAACAAGCTGTAGCACTTCTGTATCCCTTTTCATCCAGGGCTATATTTTAACAGCTCTCCAAATAAGACTGCCAGACTCTTCCTTGCTAAGGGATTTTTTTTTTGTTTCAATAATCATCTGATGGACCACAGACACAGTGAAATCAAGGCGATTTCTGTTCTGTCTGGTCTTGCCAACTTTCGTACCCCTTCATTTCCCTGCAAACTTCCCAGGAATCAATGGGTAGCTGGCTCAGCAGGTCAGCTAGTTCCCTTCAGCATCCAGATTCTACGCTCTGAAATATTGGCGAGTAAAGGAACGTGAGGGGTTAACTAGCCCGGGGGGGGTCACCTAGCCCGGGGGCTGCTTCTGCAGAAAGGCTAGAAATAGGAGAGATCTCAAAAATGCCAGGCTTATGTGGTTCCACCTTGTTTTTCTAATAGGCACCTTTAGTGGATTCATTACCCCTTATCAGACCAATTTAAGAAAACAACCAAACAGTGCTTTTCATTGACCAGGCTGGAGATAGCCATTATCCTAGGAAGATGCCTAAATTTATACAGGTGAGGGCAGTTGGAGTAAATGCCATGCATTACAGAGAATTTAACATCAACATACACTGGAAGAAAAACCAACGTAAGTATATTAATTCTAAAATACTTCTTCCGATTTGACTAAAAATGCCTTGATATAGAAGGATCCATTATTACACCTGCAGCAATCAGTAACTAAGAAAAATTTACTAGCCTCATGCCTAGTTGTAATAGCTGCTCTGAACATGTTTTCAGCATGTCTCTCATGTAGGACAACTGCACTTATGGGCTGCTTGCTGCCAAAAGTTGCAGTCCTGCTCCTACTAACATCTGTGCAACGACATTTGGCAAAAAACCCACCCCAATCCTACACCAAAACTAATCCCCCAAGAAAAGGGAGAAAAATAACTCTGTAATATTTTCCTGGGGTTTGTTTTCATGACATTTGGTAATTAATTCTTGGAAGGAGGCAGGTTAACATTAACAGGGTGCATACATCCACATACGGACAAAAAAAAGCCTCCACTGCATAGCTCTAAGTAGAATTGAGCACTGATAAACCAGGTGCTTTCCCCGAGACATTCTGCAGTCTTCAGGTGGAATATTTTGGATATTGATTTTGATGGAGTGACTCAAAAGCAAAAGCCTGCATATGGATAGAGTCATCCCAGCTCTCTTGCAAACTTCAGATGAAATGCAAATAGTGTGTCCTTTTGATCCAGTTTCATCTTCAGCTTTACCCCTCTCCATAGGAGATCAGAAAAGATTCTGACTTGCGATGGCTGATAGAGATCTAGTTACAAGATTCAATACTTGGCTACTGGAGCTAAACAAATTCAGAATGCCAATAAACTCCTAAGCAAGAATAATAAACCCGGAGGAAAACTGATCAAGGCTCAGTGAAGTTGTAAGATCAAAGCTGCATGGGAAGGGGTCATATCAACTAATTTGAGCTAGTTAAAGTACAAGGCCAGTCTAAACCCAAGTACAGGCAGTGTGGTAGGCAAGACCTCCAGTGGGCAGCTCAATTTATTACGTTTTAAGTAACTGAACATGTGGGATGAATTTTTCTTAAAAGGTGCCTCTCTTTTTTCCACTTACTTAAAAAAGCTGAGACTATATGACTATTTTTTTGAGAGATTAAGTTAGGGGAGATACATTATTCATCACTTTTCAAAGAAGCACAGGCTTAATCATCAGACCTAATGCAGGTAGAAATTTATGTCATATGTTCTGCCAAAGGTCAGATTAGACATAATCAGAATGGCCCTTTCGACTTCAAAATCTATAATGGCCATAGATTAGGAACAGCTCCCTGGAAGGCAATGCAGTTACATGGATTGGGAACTGATGTGAGATGAAAGTCATTCATGACAACTCTGTTATATTTCTTTTTAATAATGGATGTCCATAAAGAACAGCTCAGTTCATTTTTAAATGACTGAACTTTTTGAAGCGATCTGCTAATGGCTTCAATGACATTGACAAAAGCTGAACAACATTTATCAGGTACATAAAGCTGAGAACATGGTCTGTACCCTGCATCACAGAAATTTATCCTACGCTGCCCCGTACTTGCTGACATCTTTAAAAAAATGGCTTTTTTACCAATAAATATTAATACTGTCTCAAGGGACAGATGATATAAAATTCTTCCATTTCCCAACAAACCGATATACTTTATCTGTATAAAATATTGGGTTTTGACTTGTGTCTGGAAATAATGCAAACAGGCACTTTAATAAACATAATTACTCCGTTGAGTGTGTGTGGGGAAAGCTGAGTAACCTCAGATTTACATCCTTTTTAAATAAAGATTGTGTGACAAGGTTGCAATATTTCACCTCATTCAGTTTGGATGTTTTCTCTGGGATTTGCCAGATGCGTGCACCTACATAAGCAGGAATGAGCTATAGCTGTTTATAGGACTGGAATTTACTGGTAAAATAGATTCATCACAATAGAATCAGAGAACATATTTTTTCTAAAACATGTACTATAAACCCTTCATATTTTGGCATCTTCATGATTCGTATTTAAATATGATTATTTTCCCGTTAGAACAATAAAACAGACTCTCTTTTTTAAATGGCAGGAGTCCTCCATTGACAAAACAGAATGATGCACTTCAGTCATATACTGACACTTTTATTAATACACTGACATAACAGAAGCAAAATAATAAACCACAAGAGTAATGATTATTTAGCACGGATTATTAAGCATGGCTGTGAAGGGTAGAGATGCTCAGTGGATAGGAGAAGCCAGATCTTATAGCTACAATTTTCTCTGAAGTACTGTAAATATAAGTTCATTTCTCAGAAATTTATATACCCGAAGACTATTAAGAAATTACTATAAAACCAATATGGACTCTCAGAAGAACTTCAAAACTTAGAATTGAATGGGGCCGCTAGGCAGCCTGCAACAGTTGCCTCAGAGATTATAAAACACTTTAAAAAAATCCCTACAATTAAGTGAAAGCCTACAAATTCTGAATGCCAAAGTTACAAGTAACCTTGACAGCAAGAAAAGAACATGGCAGCTTACAACCGTCACCATTGTCCTGGCTCCCTTCCACCATATGGATTACATGGAACAGGCAGTTCTGAAAGGTAGACCGGACAACCCGGTCCCAAAAATCCCTGCTGATTTGTTGAAAAACAGAGAAGAATTTTGTATTGGCCCCAAATCTCATGACTTTAACATCCCTAAGGTGAAGAATTTAAACCCAGTAGGAGCACGCTGTCTGTAAGGGATCTCTAGGTGAGATTCTCCAATAGCTTATGGCGAGCCAAAAGGAGTCAGAGAAATGATGAAACCAAAGTAGGAAGAGAAGTAAAGTCTTAATGATCATGAAAAGACTTATTATGAGATGAATAGAGTATAAACAGACTCCAAGTCTTAGGTACAACAAAACATTGCATTTTCAAGAGAAATGTTCTCTGGAAATAAGAAGGTTTCTTATTCTTATCATCATAATCGTTGCTAGGAAAATGGGTAAATAAAGTACTTCTTTATAGCTGTCTTCAAATTTTGATTAAGTTTATCCAGATTTAGGTCTTGTTTCTCTTCCACTTACTATCAAAAATTGTCTTACTCAATTGTACAAATAAGTATCTTGGTCTGTGAGTCTCTCCATAATTAGTGTATCAACGCAGAGATTTGAACATCCATCTACTGCATAGAAACGCATCACCAGGCAAGGGTAGATGAGCAAGGTATAATTAGGCTTTTTACGGCAGTTGAAGAGCACCACCACGTCAGTAGGATTCTGTGATTTATTCCTTAACAAAAGCTGTACAAGAAACTATCTGGTACAATTCTGTTCGGAAAATTCCCTCAAAGATTTGCAACCTGTTCAAAGATCAAAGATGGACAATTTTCCCAGTGAAGGGAAGTTATTAGCGGAATCCCACAGGGATCTGCTTTGGATCTTGGCTCATCTCTATGTCCAGAAGTGATCTACAGCTGGTGAGGTAGTGAAATCTGCTTATGATACCAAAATATTCAGCATAGTCAAAACTAATCGACAGTCTGAAATGTTGCAAGGAGCAAGAAAAAAATTAAAACAACAAAAAACCAACCACCAGCTGAAATTCAGTATTAAAGTGCTTGCAGCACCCCGACAGTATATTTACAACAATATTTCCTACTTTAGCAATTCGCTCAGGAAGGAAATCTTACGTCAGTCTGGGTTGTTCTCTAAAAGCACAGCTATAATGTTCCTGGGTGATCAAGAACACGAACGGAACTATTTTGCAGGGGTAAGAGAACAACACAGAGACCATCGCCATGGAGCCGTACAGCTGTGGGGTGCGCCCATGCCACAGGTGAGCCAAGGAATAGAAAATACAGACAAGGGTAATAAAAGTAAAAAACTTCTTCCATTTAAAATGAGCTTTGTGGAGAAAGAAGGAAAGAAAAAAAAAAAAAGCAGACCTATGCATTTTTAAACTTAATGGAAAAGGTGAATAGAAGGTAACTATTCATTGTTCTCATTATACAAGACCTTGGGGACAACTGCATTGAATGATTAGACAGGAAAATACTTTCTCACGTACAAACATTTGTCATATATATCTTGGAGCCATACATAAAAGGAATCAAAAAGCAGTAAATCAAACTCAGGAATTATTGCACAAGTTGTCCCAGCTGCAACTTTTATCTCAAAGGTTCCTTACATCCAAAAGAGAAGGATCACTCAGCACTTCTCCTGCTTTGTTGTTTACAGAAGCAGCGGTTAACAGCTACTCTCAGAAACAGGTTAAGCCTAGAGATCTTTGGTCCGTCTACCTCTGCAGATAGAAGTGCTTTCTTACTCTGTTGCAAACACCCTAACCTGTCTCCACTCCGACACGCCTTACTGAGTCCCCAACATGTTGCAACATCTCCGATAGCTCCCCACAAAGAACCCATCACCCCGTGCTGCCCCCAGATCCTCTCTCTGTTGTTCATAACATCTCTTCCCACCCAAACTCCTCAGGTGCCATGGAGCCCACCCATCCCAAACCTTTCCATGCAACCCCGAGCTCTTCCCACGCTCCTGCCTCACATCCCTCAACCCAGAGAGCCCTTCCTGGCTGCTGCAGCTCCTCCTGCTCTGTCTGATGAGGCCCCGAATGGTGCACCAACAGCCACTGCTGTCGGCTGCTCTCTGATGCTGAGCTCTCCTACAAGTTTCACTGTCCCTGGAGAAGTAAAGCCCTTGCCCTCACGAAGATCATAACCCAACAAAAACCCTCAGGCAGAAAGCTGTTATCAGAAAATGACATGACTCTGGAAGCCAAAAAGGAGGACATAAAGGAGAAAACCAGGTATAACTTGTTTCCAGGCAGAATAGGTTAGGGTGGCTAATTTTCGGAACATTTGCTTCTCTTTTCAGTGCTCCGTTTGGGGGGGGGGGGGGATATCCTGCGTCATTTACTAACACTAAATGCTCTTCTGAAGTGTGAATGCTTAGTTTCTTTAACAATCAGGCAATTTATTCAAATGCCTCAAGACGGATACAATAGAAAATTATTTCCTTACTGTCAGTTTTAAAAAAAAATAGTACACTGAGATCGACAGTTTCTGTACTGTTGTAGCTTATCTTAGAAAGGCTTAAAAAAACCCTTGAGAACTCCACAACAAGCATGTAGATGGGTTAGATTTTTCTGTTAAAAATGTTTCATTTCCAGAAGGCATAAATAATTGCTGGGAGACCAATCGTAAGTCTCATCCAAAATCAGCAGGAAGACTCCTACAGACATCATCATACCTGGATCAAGCCCAAGGTTTGTATTATAGCTTAATGTATTTTTATACTGGCGCTGCGATGAATTCCAACAAAAATAAAGTTTTAAAATGTTAAAGGGGAAAGAATAGGTTACACTGCTAAATCCAGGGAAATTTTGAAATGGATGTGCTTCCTACACGCAGAGCCTCAGTTCTGCTCTGCTGTCCCTGTCTACAAAAACATAAAAGTCCCAGTAGGTGTAAAAATCTTCTCATAATGCTGTCTCCTTTTCAATACATACAAGACAAATGCACTCCCTAAACATATTTCCCTTCAGAAACTGGTAGTTAGGTAACAAATTCATCTCCTCTCCTCCTCCTTATTTAACTCCCATATCTCCTTTCTCTACCTCTAAACATTTAAAGAGCTTTATACCACTGCTGATCCCAGTTTGATTAAATTTGCAAGGCTGCTTACTTCCTGCAGTGATTTGAGAAATAATCTATCAATGGAGGTCTCAGCTTCTCAATAGGATATACTTGGGAACACGTGCCCTTTTCTTTAGGGGATAAATCAGCTTTTCAGATGCCACTGCTTAACCTGGGCTGAGAGGCATCCAAATCAACAGTACTGAAATTTTAAGAGGAAGTTTCTTAAAGCAGGTAAGAAAAATACTTTGATAAAGGTAATTGAGCTTTAAGGTGGAAACCTTTACCTACAAACACAAACTATCAACAGATTTAAAAAAAAAAACCACAACCTAATCCAAGATGAATTGTATTAGTACTTTCCTCTAGGGATTATTAGTGATTTCATACTGTCCACTTTCAAAACGTGCCAGGGAAGGACTGGTGAGCACATTTACAATACTTGATTAAAACTATAAAGGAATTATGGTAGAAAACATGAGCATTTTTTCATCAGAGAAGAAACAGTGGTGAGATCTCATTCCCTCGCAAATGTTGGGTCAGCTAAGATCATGAATCATGAATCTGAGCATCGTTTTTTCTTACAGCGCATCAGATACAGCTGCTGGAAGTGGGATGCAGTAGCTGGTTTACGATCCAGCGCTGGACATCATGAATTTCAGAGTGGAATCTTGTCTGAGAGATGAAAGACTGTAGGAATAAAAGATTAAGGGCAAGAGGGTGTGAAGTCATGAATATTTGTACTTCTAGAGAAGCTGAACCTTGGCCACATACTCCTGCAGCATTACTGCATGGTCCTTAATGTAAACAGCACTTTTTTTTCTCTCTCTTGCTCAGTGAAAAATGGTGGTAATTAGATAAAACTGCAAAGCTACCAAGAATTTAATTTTGTGCTTTAACAATATAGAAATTAGGCACCAGCACAGCTTCCCTAAATGAGGTTTGCTTCATTTCCCTGTCTCCTAGACAGAATGCTCCCTCCTTCAAGAATAAAATACACAGAAAACTACAATAGCCCAAGGGAATCCCCTCGACGATGGATCCCCTCCAGAAGATGGGCTCACGGAAAGAGCAATGTTGGGAGGCTCCAGATAGCAGCCTGAAGGAAACCCAAGGCATACGCCTGTCCCCAGCTACCTGCTCTTTCCCTTTCCTCAAATTTAAAGGGAATAAATTTGCAGCTTACCTAAGTCTACTAATTCCTCCTAGGCTTAATATAAAGTTTCTTCAGATGCAGGTTAAACATTTTTCAGCTGGTGAGCTAAGGCACAGCTGCAGCTCTCAGTAGGATCTGTATCTTTGCTGGTCAATGCAGCAAACTGAGCCCTGAGAGCAACTCGTACCTTGATCAATAATGTCAGCATGCCAGACTATGCTGTATTTAATTGATAAGCAGAAGGAGAAACACTTCATTGGAACAGGATTTGTACATAAGGATTTAAGCATCAAAATTTGGGCTGGTTTTGGAGAGGGGACTGCTGTTTTGGTTTTTAACTTGACCAAAGCTATTATATTCTAAGTGTGAAAAATTTACTGAAAAATTGCTGAATGTATTACTGAACAAATCAAATAAAGGGGAGCATACTTTAATGTCAATATTGCACTGTATTTTAATTTCTGGTGCCTCAATAAAATAATCTGAAATGCCTATCCTTCCTCCTATAATTTATCTTGCAGAATTTTTTTTTGCAATGAATATTAATGCCCTTTGCTGGTCTGATGTCACTGATATCAGTATTTATTGCTGATTTTTATTAGCTCTGCTATTATAATTCACAGAAAACAAGGCACAGCACAAATAAGAAATGCTGTAAATCACTATAGAAAGCAAAAGCAATCAAGTTCCTATCAAGGCATGCATTTTAGGCCTGGTTCTAATAAAGGACTTTATTGTACACATAGACTAAGCCCATCTATATGTTTTAGGTAGGTACAGAATTTTACATGCTTTATCACATCAAAATCAAACTTCCAGGTATGTGAACAGAAGAAAGAACAGTCATTCATTATTAAAAAGTGACTTTGTGCTACAATCAGCACTAGTTTGCGTTGGAGATATACAACCCCACTGGAGCACTGCACGCAGCTCTGGAGCCCTGAGCACAAGAAAGACCTCTTGGAGCGGGGCCAGAAGGGGCCCAGAAATGCTCCGAGGGCTGGAGCCCCTCTGCTACGAGGCCGGGCTGGGAGAGTTGGGGTGGTTCAGCCTGGGGAAGGGAAGGCTGCGGGGAGACCTTATTGGGGCCTCCCAGTGCTTAAAGTGGGACTCTAGGAAGGATGGGGGGGACCTCTTTAGCCTGTTGTGACGGGACAAGGGGTGGTGGTTTTAAACTGAAGGAGGGCAGATTTAGACTGGATGTAAGGAAGAAATGCTTTACAGTGAGGGTGGTGAAACCCTGGCCCAGGTTGCCCCGAGAGGTGGTCGATGCCCCATCCCTGGGAACACCCAAGGCCAGGCTGGACGGGGCTCTGAGCGACCTGATCTGGTTGGGGGTGTCCCTGCTCACTGCAGGGGGTTGGGCTGGATGGCCTCTAAAGCTCCCTTCCAGCCCAAAGTATTCTCTGATCCTCAAATACACAAAGTATTTCCCTTTAAGGTATTTGGAGCAGTGTAGGATTATGATATCTCTTGCAGACTGTTCACGTTGCTCCAGTGGCCAAAGGACTCCCACTCCTTAACAGAAGAAGTCTGAATAATAGATATGTGAGAGTACGGTAGCAATGTAAACTGACAAGACTCCTCTCAAATATAACAGGAAAAGAAACCAAAATCTTGCAGGTTTTGGCAGAGAACCTGACTCTGTAAAATAATTAAAAAAAAAAAATCATTAAATAACACACACTGAAGGGTCAACCTTTTTAAATAGAGTGAGTCTGTGGTTTGTTTAGACCTTTTTCAAAGACTGGCATTTGTCCCAGGCTGTGTCAATGGGAGCTCTGGAAGCAATCTTGAAAGCAGCACTACTGCTTCTCCACCCACATTGAGGTTTATGAGGTTTTCCAGACACTCGTGTCTGCCTCAGATGCCAAACCCATTTGGTATTTCTGTCATCAAGCTTAGCATGATGCTTTAATTATTCCTTAGGTGGCAGGCATAAAAATATAGGGGTCCTTAAGTTAGTGACAGAATTATAATGCAAGTTATGGAAAATTTATTTCCCTCTTAAAATACGTAAGTGCAAATTATCAAGTAATTCTATGGATGACTTAAGTTCATGTATTTATTTACTTATTTACTTGTGGGCAGAAAAGAGGGGTGACTGGTAAATTTATAATTTTATATATATATATGTGTGTATATATATATAAAGATATATATCAAAAAATAACCTGACATTGTTGCCGTGTAAATATTGAACGAGAAGTTCTACAGAAGATTAAAGGAAGTTCACTTGCAAAACCAGGGTCTTTCCATATCTAACATTGGCAATATCTGGCATAGTGATTTCTGGAAAATATAACACTGTTAGAGAGATTTCACTTAAACAAAATTCTATTATAAAGAGCTTGGTTTATAATGAAGCAGACATAAACTGTAGGGAAAAGATCAGAAGCCAATATGTGAGGCTGATTACACATTCTACAGAGGTCGGTTTTATATCATAATGGAGAATCTGCAAGCAAATTTCCATTGCAAATATAATTTATCTATAAATATTAATGCATAAATATTAGCTACAAGTGTTTCATACAGCTTGCATATCCATGATGTAAATAAAATAGTTTACTATTTCTTATTACTTGTAAAACAAGATTTCTGGAGATGTTTTATATATCTAAATGATATAATTAAAATAAAATTATAACACCATGTGTGCAGGATGGGACATGAGATTCATCATTACAAGTATACTTGCACTTCATAGGAAAAAACTGTGACCATATTAAAGATAATAGTAAAATGTAAACTTCGATGAGCAATGTTATATTGCCTCTTAAGATATAAAATTAAGAATGTTCTATACATAACTATACTACTATAACACCAGTTATTACTCTAACCATAATACTGGTTGAAGCCCATTCAAAAAGCAGCCTAAAACTTCCTAAGCTCTGCCAAGACAATATGTTGGAGGTGGAATACACTCCCAGGGTAAGAGGCAGATCTTTACTTGGCAAATTTTAAAACATCACAGCAGGAGAAAAATCTTAATTTTGTATGAAAATTGAATGAACGACTTAAAATGGCATTTCATTCATCCTGCGAAAATACTGCCGAGGGATGGAGCAAAATTATTGCCCAAATCGGTTAATGCTCCCGTGTAAGCACACGAGAGTGAATGAGGAGCTCTGCTGTCAGGTTGGGATGGCCATTCCCACAGAAGAGAACACCAAAACCAGGACATCCAGCATGGATAGGAAGGCAGAGAAAGGGAAGGAGCACAAAATTTATCTTACCTGATGTGAGCCGCCCTGAAGTTGAGCCTATAAACTACATTAGACAGGAAAAAAAATGGATATTCAGAGCCTGATTCCTCCCATCTTAAGACGGGCACCTGAGGCAGAGGATAAAATTATCCTTCGCATCCTTTTGCTCCCAGTATGGAAAACGTAGAGGTGCTTAATTTGAATTGTCTAAAGAGCAGGTGAAGCGCCAAAAGGGCAGAGCTTTGGCTCTGTACCTGCCACAGCCCAACGCAGCTGAATCCGCACTGGGTGGAAATTAAGAACGGTCTATAAGCAACATTTTGATTAATTTTCCACACACATGTAAAGAACAACACAGATACATTTCATGCCCACCTCGCTCCTGAAATAGCACAATTGCAGGCTGTTCCTTTTTCAGGGCGAAATACCTGAGTTTGCCCCCAGACAGATGTGGTTGTCATTCTTTTGATCACGCACAACAGAAAACAAGCAACGGAAAGAACCATGGCAGGTTTTCCTAATGTATGTGGTACGAACTGAACTCCACTGTCATGCTTTGAAAGCTGGTCTAAGCATGGTGTTAAATGGGTTATGAAAAATACGTCAGGTGATCACTTGGCATTTATTTGTGTTTGATTCAGTCTGTTAAAAGAAAATAAATATGTATTATATTAATGACACTGTAGGTATGCCATACAATTGAGGAACACAGTTTTACCTATTTAATGCTTTTCACTATAGACTGTGTTTGTCAAAAACAGACCAATGTACCCGTGAAAGAATAACGTACCACTGGTTTAAAACCAAGGTCCAGGCGTTAACGCAGTCTTTGCAACTAGCTTAAAACATAGGAACTGCATATAAATGACCAATTCATTCCATGCATACTTGGAAAACCCTTGAAAGGAAATCTGCAGGGACAGCAGCGATCAAAAATTGAAATAATTCCAGATGAGAACAATTCTTTCAAGCTGAACCAATCAGTTCCTTTCCAATTCATAACCACAGCATGATATTCTCTAGATTTATGACTTTTACATTCTATGTGGAGACCGCAGCCTGGGTGAACCACACTCTGCTAGTCTGTGCATAAAGTCGTATTAGCTTGGATATTCTAAGACCACACAAAGCTATTTCCCAGATGACTGCGGGGGGGTGGTGTCAAATACAATTTAATATTTTTCCTGACATTTATTAACTTTTATTTTCTTAATTGTGGTCAGGGAAAAAAATACGGGAATTTTCTAGGACACATGCAGACTTACGGATATTGAACTATCTGCAAACCACCATACTTGGGTCTGCCTAAAGACAGAGTGTATTGCTGCTGAAAAACTAATAAATATAAAATAATGAACTCTGCAGTGATAACGCACAGGGTGGACCCAGTGTTAATACCTACTAATGTCTCCGTTCCCATCCTTTGGAGGTGATACAGACAGCTGAAACATCTTACCCTGCAAATCTCCTTCAAAACATTGGCAAACAGGAGTGAAAAATAAACTAATTTTATTTAGTGTTTATTCACCTTTTCCTACCGTAACTGCCTGTTTCACTAACCAGAGAACTGGGATACAAATGGCATGTTCTGAGACAAGCTGGAACTACCCGGAGCTATGACTGGGGTGACCATTTCACATGCACCGTGCCTGCCACTGGTACCCTACCTTCGCAAATAGCTACTAATAAAGAATTTTCCATCGCCTACACAGGCAATCACTTCTGCAATGCAAGACATGTCAAGTCACAGTCTGAGCTATCCTATGATAACTTTCTATAATTCAAATAGTTCTAATGCATAAATAACTGTGAAATAAATACCAGTGTTTGATTAAAAAGTAAAAAATGCAACAGCGGCAAATTGCATCCAATACTCTGTTTAGGAAAATATATAAATGAAGCCATTGCTTTAGGGCAGGAAATGCAATTTTCTTTCAGTATAGAGCATTTAACGTATTGGAATCCAAATTTGGCTGGTAAACATGTCTAGCCAAATAAAGCAGTCTTTCCCAGTAAATTTGAATAGTTTTAATCAACTTGTTTATCATAACTAAATATTTATTTGCTAATTAAAATCTTAAACGCAGGGCTTTTAAACTTAAGGGAACTAAGCACAGTAGGTCTATATTTGTTGAATATGAATCCTATGCTGTTTGCAGTCTGCAGTCTGAATGAACTGAGGTTTGTGCACTCATGTGTGCTGGTCTGAACCCATCTGCAGGCTTTTGTGCATATATGTGAACTTGAACATTATCAGAGAATCAGAGAATCACAGAATGGGTTGGGTTGGGTTGGGTTGGGTTGGAAGGGAGCTTTAGAGGCCACCCAGCCCAACCCCCTGCAGTGAGCAGGGACACCCCCAACCAGACCAGGTCGCTCAGAGCCCCGTCCAGCCTGGCCTTGGATGATTCCAGGGATGGGGCATCGACCACCTCTCGGGGCAACCTGGGCCAAGGATTCACCATCCTCATTGTAAAAACCTTTTCTTCCTTAGATCCAGTCTAAATCTGCCCTCCTTTAGTTTAAAACCATCACCCCTTGTCCTGTCACTATAGGCTGTATTAAAAAGTCTGTCTTTATCTTTCTTATAAGCCCCCTTTAAGCACTGAAAGGTTGCAAGAAATCTCTCTGAAGTCTTCTCTTCTCCAGGAAGAGTTCTCTAAATGAACACATGAACCCCTCTCACTTTCAGTATAATTTGGTAGAAGGCCAATAGCAGCTCTGAAGATACCTAACTTATGAAAATCCAGATTTAGGAAGGTAGAGGAGAGACATTCTATTTGTTCTGCCCCTTATAAAAATGCTGTAATGTAAGCTCAACCTTCACTATTCACCAGGCAACCCAACCACAAGCCCCACACCTGGAAGAGACAGCTGCAGTAGTTCTGTGATCCACAGAAGTGTTTCTTTTCCCTTCAGTCTGGGCTAGATTTAAGAGTAGACAACCCATGTTCTAGTTTACTTAAGCTGAGACGGCAATAATCTTTTACAACTTAGCTAATTAATTTTCCATTTGGGGATGAAATTTTGCCTGTCCAATGATGCTAATGGTATACATGAAAACCAGAGCTTTTAGTGTTGGGTTTGGTGCGAAGCCTGTTAACATCAACTGAAGTGTTGCAACTCAGGATCCTTTATGGAGAATCAAATCTCACCTCATCGGCTTTACGCTAACCACCATATTTTTCAGTAACTTATTTTCCTCTCCTGCTTTATCACTGCAGATATTATTAAAAATGGTTTAATAGAGAAACACTACCGAAAGAATAATTGAAAAAAAATATTAAAGCACCTTCAGTGGGCTTTTTTCCTCTCTCTTTCCAGTTTTGCAGGACTAGTCAGAACTTGGACTTGTCATAACTCTGAATGGCTCAGGCAACTGCGGCTTTTTTCTGGTCTCTTTAGAGTGAGAAGAGGTTCTCAATTTATTTGGGATCTGTTTTCTTGGGTGACTTCAGTTGATCCAAAGCTCTCTGGGCACATTTTGAATCAGTCTTAAGTGACCTTAAGTTCTGCCGGTGCTTTTCACTGTCACAGGATTATTGTTCAAACCATTCAGTTCTGCAAAGAACAAGTCCAAAATTCGTGTTGCTTGATTTGCAGCCCGGGTAATGAGCAGTAAAGCAATGAATTATAGTTCAATAAAAAGAACTGACAGGTGATCCCAGTTTAAAATTTTTGCTAGAATCTCCCTAGCTAAACAATGAGGAACTGGTTTATCTTTGATTTTCTGCTCAATCTGCTAAATCCTGACACTTCCAAATATTTTTACCCGCTGCTGCAGTACAGGATTATCAGATTTAGAGATTCCAGGGTATTATCTTATAAATGGGACAAAACACAGAGCGACGCTGCTATAGCGGCATTCCCCATGCAGCGTTCCCCAAATAACCTCTATTAAACCCAATTCTGCATATTCCAAAAAGAAGAAAATGCAAATCAGAAAAGGATCAGCTCTTGAAAAGCATATTTATTAGCCAGGCTAAAAGTCATCTTATGCAGGGTTGATTCACAAATATACATAGAGGAGAATCTATGTAAGAGCAGGGAAGTCCTTCTATAATATTTTCCTTACTTCTGAAATCATATATAAATATATAGATATACAGGGAGAGAGAGGGAGAGAGATCACACAGTCACTTAGCTCTGAGGACACTTCACGGGCTTAGTAGCACCATATGCTTTTGTTTCCTGAAGCAGTAAGGTAGATGAAAGGGGTAAGGTGGACGTGAACAGTCCGTTCAAAGGAATAACATTACTTGAAAATTTAAAGACAGGTGCACATTGAACACCTTTGTGGTAAGAAACTGAAAATGCTCCTGGCACAGCGCACTTTTAGCACAGTTTACATTTTTCTACCACACGTGACATACCCAGTCGTGCCCCTGGGTCTCTCTATACGTTTTTAAATGAAATGTACATTTATAAGTTTGATGCTAAACTATGCACTCATCTATTCAAATGCAACCCGATGTCTCCTGCTTTTGGTCAAAGTTTCCTTCCTGTGCTTTTGATTCATTCCCTGATGTCTCTTCTTCTCCTTGTAAAAAACACCCTCATACTTGCACTCTGTCTGACTTAGAGATTGTACAGTGGGGACATCTCGTCTTCACTGTCATGAAAGTATTGGATATAAGAGCAATATATTCAGGGAATCATCCCCAGAACAAACCAGTCCTCCTTTACTCTTCCTGGAATGGGCTTCTTGCAGCAACTTAACAGTTCCTTGCAAAGGAAACATTACTAGTGGGGCTCAGGGAATACACTGAGTGTATTGAAGGACCATATCTTGCCAGATCACATATAGAATCACCCATACAAACAACATTTTTATAAAAAAAAAAAAGAAAAAAGATAAAATTAAACTGCCAAGACTCCAAATTCAGAAATGTAATTAATGCTGCAGGCTTGAAGAAAATCACCCACCTAGGGAAATCCGGTTTCCTCTGGAACCAGCTAATGTAGATGTAGAAAATAAAGATTACTACCAATAAAAAGCCCTCAGACCTACGCTAGTTGGGAAGGCAAAGTAGGTTCAGAGCTCCTGTCCATTTTGTGTGCCTGAAATGGCTGACATTTTTATATTCACGCAAGCTGCAGCGTAACGCACCTCAGACCAAAGACCTTCCTAAACCCAGCCCAGACAGGTAACAGCAAAATCCCTTCTTATTAGGGGGAATAGGATTGATCATACAGAAAAAGGTTCTTACAATGTTAATAGCCATAATATAAATATTCAAAACAG
The DNA here is from genome assembly GCF_949628215.1 of Phalacrocorax aristotelis. NCBI lineage: Eukaryota > Metazoa > Chordata > Aves > Suliformes > Phalacrocoracidae > Phalacrocorax > Phalacrocorax aristotelis. The sequence continues at coordinate 80,014,006 of NC_134279.1, forward strand.
CTATAATTTTAAGCTGGCAATTAAAAGAAGGGGAAAAAAACCAAACGCTTCTCAGAGTGCAATTTGAAATAAATTTATCTCCATGTTAAAAAGGAAATTTATTAAGTTTGTCAAGTGTTTTAATAAGACCTGCATCTTAGAGCGAACACAGAATCGATGTCTGAAGGGAAGTCCAGCTCATCAGGCTGCACCAGCAATACTTGCTCACATATTCTCCCTTTAATAATGTATTATCCTGACTTACACTTTATACGAGTTGCCTTGTCTTAACAACAGTAAATACAGCCACAAGGCAATGAGAAATACCAGCAGGATGATGACACTAATTGTACTGTCTTGACTTGAATTAAAATTGCTGAACAGTAAATGAGATTACTAGACTAAAGATAATCTTAATTTAAATGTGCAGCTGCATTTATCTCATCTCAGATGCAATTTTCCAAAGTGCTTAAAATAAATAGTACCAGACAGCCATCTAATAGAAATAGAAGGTTTTAAAGATAATTAAAAGTGCCCTCATATGTTTTGTTCTATTGCCATATTCTATAACAAAGAGTAATTTGCAGGTCAGAATAGGAAAATCAGGTAATTTCTTAAATTGTTGTAATTTTCCTTGCCTTTGATGCTGTCTTCTGATTTTTCTTGGACATTTCCAAACATGAAATATGTTTGAAGAATAGAAGATCAAATAGTTAAAACAGATGAAATTTCACACACTCATGACTTACAGATAGTCTATCCTGGATCATATAATTTTCTTGTAAGCATTGCGAAGTATTAGAAAAGCTTTGTGAAAATAACTTCAAAATATTACTTAGCCTACCAATTCTAAATAGCAGCTAATGTGCCATTTTTTTCCATTAAAAGATTATCCTGACAAGCTTAATTAGAAGATTCACAAACAGAAAATGTGCTTTCATTGTATTTGCATCCACGTCTGTCCCCAGAATATATGAGACCTCTCTGAAAGCATCCTTTCCTCTTTTTTTTTAATTAACACGAGACAATATATCAAATACATGCAATTAGTGAGGGCTCCTACACTGCCATATATTTGCAATCCCAGGTTGTTTGCAGATTGTGAGAAACTGAACTAAGGTATTGTTTATTAAGACTTATGTTAAAGCTCAATGTAAAGCATGCGAAGAATACCTCCCAGGTGTGCTTATGCAAGATAACCATCAGATGTCCAAACTTATCGACAGAGATAAGACAAGCAACCCCATATCACCAGGAAGCAGGAAACGACCCCCTAACAACAACTGAAGCATGCGAAAAGTACCTCCACTATCTCATTGAACATGGAAGTAAAGATGTATAAAGAGAGACTGTTTGAACTGCTCAGTACGGCAGTTGGCGGAGCGCAGACTCCCCTGCCGTCCAGCGCTGTATTTGCTCATACTCTACTTGCTACAATTAATAAAATTCTAATTGGATTATGATCCATTGTGGTCTCAATTTATGACAATTTGGTGCCGTGACTCGGATAAGGAACGGTGAGCTTCTGTCCTCCGGGGAGGCGCCCCGCGGCAATCCGCGGCCCCGCGACCGACAGCTTACCTCAACCTTACCGACGAACCTAAATTCTAGAATGATGAGCAAAGGAGAAACCGGTAAAATCCCATAAAAATTCTGTGCACGGGAGTCCGGACGAAGACGCAGGGCGCGTAAGTATATGGCAAATTTGTTCACGGGTTTACCGTTCGGGCGGGATTGGGTTTCCTGGAATATAACGAGTGAGAGGTTCGCTATATTGAACCAGGCGAGTGCGGACCCTTAAGTACTGCGTTTCCCATCTCCCGCGAGGGACTGGGCCAGGAACAAGGGGAACGAGTGAGTGCGCGCTTGTGGATATTCCAGAAGATGGGGGCGAAGGGCAGCAAGCCTTCGACTCCCATGGGAAAGGTACCCACTGTACCTAAGAATACCCCTCTGGCATATATCCTAGACAATTGGAGATATTTCCCTGGAACCCTAGGGAAAGATAAACAGAAAATGATAAAATATTGTACTAGGATATGGGGAGGGAAGAAGATTTCTAAAGATGACGTTTGGCCAGTCTATGGGTCAGAAGAGGATTGGGTCAGACAACAATTAAACCTCTGGGTTAACAATAAAAAACCCCTTAACCCAGAAGAGAGTCAGTATGCGGAAGTGTGGCTAGAAAGACCGAGAGCTAGACTTTATCCACTGAATGAAGTAAAAACTGAACAAAAGAAAAAGAAGGAAGAGTTAGACGAAACCCTTCTAAGCCCCCCTCCCTATATTTCTCCTCCTGCTCCCGCAGCCCCTTCAGAGGTCCCCAGAGCACCCACTCCCCCACCAGAATCGGAACAAGGGTCTCCCCCTCCTCCTAGACGCGTAACTAGGAGTCAAAAAGGGGCAGCTCAGATGTATCCTTTAAGGGAAATGCCCATGGGGGGACCCCAACCTGTGATTGGATATATTTTTGTGCCCCTAAGTTCGGCTGACCTACGAGATTTTAAAAGAACCGAGATGGGAAACCTAATTGAAGACCCACTCGGAGTGGCAGAAAGATTAGATCAATTTTTGGGACCAAATCTTTATACTTGGGATGAGATGCAATCTATCCTTGGTCAATTATTTACTACCGAGGAAAGAGATATGATCAGGCGAGCAGGAATGAGACTGTGGGATGCTCAGCATGCCCAGGGACCCCAAGCAGATATTAAATGGCCACTCCAAAGACCTAATTGGGATAATCAGGATCCGGTGCATAGAACTCATATGCAGGACCTGAGAACTATAGTAATTCAAGGGATTAGAGAAGCAGTACCCCGTGGCCAGAATATCAATAAAGCATTTAATGAAATACAAAAGAAAGATGAGAGCCCTACTGAGTGGCTGGAACGACTGAGGAAAGCCCTTCAGCTGTATTCTGGGGTAAATCCAGACAACCCTTTAGGGCAAGCGCTCCTCAAAACTCAGTTTGTGGCAAAATCATGGGAAGATATCAGAAAGAAGATTGAAAAGTTAGAGGACTGGCAGAATAGAGGGTTGGATGAATTATTGAGGGAAGCTCAGAAAGTCTACGTAAGGCGGGAAGAAGAGAGCAGCAAGCGACAAGTAAAAATGATGGTAGCAGCAGTCAGAGAGGATCGCAAAGGGCGGACTGGTGAACACAGATCTGCTGGAACGAAACAAGGGAACGTGGTAGTAAAGAAGGAACAGAGATGTTGTTTTTACTGTGGAAAGAAGGGACATATAAAGACGAATTGCAGAGAAAGGATCAGGGATGAGGAAATATTAAAAACGGAATAGGAGAGTCAGGGGCTCTATATCTTAGGGGACCGGGGTCATCATGAGCCCTTGATAAAATTAAAAATAGGTCCCCATAAACAAGAGTTCACCTTTTTAGTAGACACTGGGGCTGAGAAATCGACTATTAGGCAAATACCTGAGGGATGTAAAGTTTCCCCTGAAAAGGTACAAGTAATTGGGGCAAAAGGAGAACCCTTTAAAGTAAGCAAAATCAAAAATGTGGTATTCGAAACTGAAAATAAATTTGGAATGGGTGAACTCTTGCTCGTCCCTGAAGCAGAATTTAATCTGTTAGGACGAGATTTAATTGTTGAATTGCAATTAGAAATTAAAGTAAAAAATCAAGAGCTAACGGTGTCTGCTTATCCTTTGACCGTAGATGATCAAAAACAAATTAACCCCGATGTCTGGTACTCTCCGGATACAATAAGTAAACTGGAAATCCCACCGATTAAAATTCAAATTTCCGAACCCCACATACCTGTGAGGATAAGGCAATATCCCATATCCCTAGAAGGACGGAGAGGATTGAAACCAGAAATTGATCGATTATTAGCACAAGGAATCTTAGAGCCTTGTATGTCACCCTTTAACACTCCCATTTTGCCTGTAAGGAAGCCAAATGGGAAATATCGGCTCGTACATGATTTAAGGGAAATAAACAAAAGAACTATCACCCGGTTCCCTGTAGTAGCAAATCCATACACACTGCTAAGCAAGCTAGGACCCCATAACTCCTGGTATAGTGTGGTTGATTTAAAGGATGCCTTTTGGGCCTGTCCACTGGCAGAAGAATGCCGTGATTATTTTGCCTTTGAATGGGAAGACATAGAGACAGGCCGCAGACAGCAATTGAGATGGACCGTGCTCCCCCAAGGGTTCACTGAGTCCCCTAACCTGTTTGGACAGGCCCTGGAAGAGATCTTAAAAGAATACCAGGTACAAACGGGAAATGTGCTGTTACAGTATGTAGATGATCTACTCATAGCAGGGAATAATAAGAAGGATGTAAGAAAAGAAACCATTCGACTTCTAAACTTTTTTGCACAACAGGGACTACGGGTATCACAAGAAAAGTTACAATTTGTGGAGGAAAAAGTGAAATATTTGGGGCATTATTTGTTTAACGGCAAGAAGATATTGGATCCGGAGCGCATTAAGGGAATTCTGGAATTACCTATGCCTGTCACTAAGAGGCAAATTCGACAAGCATTAGGGCTATTTGGGTATTGTAGACAATGGATAGAGAATTACAGCTTTAAAGTTAAATTCTTGTATGAACAACTGTCTAAAGACAAAATACCCAAGTGGACCCCTCAGGATCAAGATCAGTTTATCAGCCTCAAAAGGGAGTTAAGTCAAGCACCGGTTTTAAGCCTCCCAGATCTAAAGCGGCCATTCCATTTATTCGTTAACATACATGAAGGAACAGCATTCGGAGTATTAACTCAGGAATGGGCGGGACAAAAGAAACCAGTAGCATACTTATCAAAGCTGTTGGATCCTGTGAGCAGGGGTTGGCCAAGTTGTTTACAAATCGTTGTTGCTGTTTTAATCTATTATATATGGAAGCGTACGAAGTGTGTTGAAGGAAATTGCTAAACTTATGTAGTAACACAATATTGAATATAGAGGAAAAGCTAATAAGCACTTTAGATATACAAATTAGATGCAATCATTTGAACTGCGATTGTTATCCATTTGCTCGTTGCAAGTGTAAGGTATGCCAGGATAAATGGTGGACACACTGTGAATATGGATACCCTCCGATAGGAGTTTGCACACAGTGTTGGAAAATCCAAAGAACTCTCACTGAGTGGAAATTAAAAACAATTAGAGTCGGAACAAGAAATTATTCGAGGATCCCATGAATGGTGGAAAGTTTTGCCAAAGGAATAAACCCTTAGTATTATTGTTACCATTCCAACGAATCAATCCCCTTTGTGGTTGAAATTTTGGCTACAAAGTGCAGAAGGGAAGTACTAGCTGTGTCTTGCTTAGTCTCATTAGTTAAAGCTGCAAAGTGGGAGGCCTATATAAACAGGCAGAAAGCCTGAAACAGCTGTTCTCCTGAAGATTTCCCTTGCTGCCAAGAAGATGGTACACCCCGTGGCTCGAAGCAACCGAGTCGACGGGCGAGGCAGAGGAGGAACAAACTGTGGAGAAAAGAACCAGAACAATGAGGCGCAAGAGCAGCTATGGTCGAACTTCCCCAAGACTGGTAAAAGTGTACTTAAATTGGAAAAATTGACAGACACCCTTTTTCCTGGTATATCGTTAGTTTTATTATCGATAATAGCCCAAACAAATGGAAAAGGAAACCCTCATGAACCCATGAATTGGACAATAACAAACATACAATATCCAAATAAGCCAATCCAAGCACAAATTATGGAGGGGGGAACAGTTAGTTTCAATATAAGTTTGCGTTACTTAATCGATGGAGAAATGGATAAGAATTGCAAGCCAATTTATATATGCCCAGCATCGAACCCTGGTAAATCATACTGTAATCGTCCAGACCATTATTATTGTGCATACTGGGGATGCGAAACATGGGCCTCTGAATGGTCTGCATCTGGAGATCAAAATCTAGAAATCAAATGGTCACCACAAATATGTCAAAAGAGAAATTGGAGCTACACAGATAGTTACTATAATGGTACATGTAATCATAAAGATATTGGATGTACAGGCATTAATATAACCATAAAAGATCCTAGTCAGGACTTCTGGCTTGTAGGAAAATTTTGGGGAATTAGATATTACGAACAAGGTGTAGATAGAGGGGGTATTTTTCAAATTATGAAGAAACCGATGCCCCACGATCCTTTGCCAATAGGACCAAATCTGGTCCTGAATCCGCTCACTTCCTCTGAAGAAAAGATGGCCCCCGTAATTGTCATAACCCCTTCCTCAGGCTCTCCTTCGAAAACAACTAATGATGCTGTGACTGAATTCTCTTTATCCAGAGATCTAGAGTTGTCAGAACCCAAGGACCCCTTATGGAATCTAATGCAAGCCTCTTATCGTGCCCTTAATGAAAGCAAACCAAATTTAACTGAAGAATGCTGGTTATGTTATAATATTAGACCACCATATTTTGAGGCAGTTGGAAAACCAGGTATGATTCGATGGTCTAATGGTTTAAACCCACAAGAATGTCAATGGGATGACCAGAAGAATCATACGCAAGGAATTACTATTCAATTAGTAACGGGTCAGGGAAAATGTATAGGCACAGTGCCCGAAAAGTATCAGCCTTTGTGCAGCCGAATAGTCACTAACACCAATATAGAGAAACACAAAAATAAAAAGGACAAATGGGCTATCCCGACACCAGGAGCTAAATGGGTTTGTTCAGACATCGGAATAACGCCTTGCCTATCCTTGAACGTGTTTAATGAATCTCAGTTTTGCATACAGGTGATTATTGTTCCTCGCCTAATCTATCACACCTCTGAGGAGGTGCTACGCCACTTTGAAGGAAACCTGAATAGACAAAAACGAGAGCCAATTACGGCAGTAACCCTAGCTACACTGCTGATAGCGGGTGGAGTTGGAGCAAGTACAGGCATAGCCTCCCTGGTAAAAGGTCAGGAGTTGCAAAATTTGCAGATGGCTGTAGATGAGGATTTAGCAAAAATAGAGCAATCTATTCAAAATTTAGCCACTTCAGTAAAATCTTTATCAGAAGTGGTGCTGCAAAATAGGAGAGGATTAGACCTATTGTTCTTAAAGGAAGGAGGGTTATGCGTAGCTCTCAATGAAGAATGTTGTTCGTTTGCTGACCATACGGGAGTAGTCCAAGACACCATGTCTGAACTCCGGAAAAGGTTAGAACAACGTAAAAAAGATCGTGAAGCGGGCAAGTTATGGTATGAAAGCTGGTTTAATGTTTCACCTTGGCTAACCACTTTGTTGTCTGCTTTAGCAGGACCGCTTATTATGTTGATTCTGGGACTTATATTTGGACCTTGTATATTACGCTGTATTTTACATTTTATTAAAGAACGGTTTGACCCAGCTAAATTGCTTATTTTGACTACAAGGTCTGAAGCAAAATATAAGAGTGTATCTATTAATGAAGATGACGATTGTTGTGAATGCATTATGCCACATAAGAACTATGATTGTAATTGTGAGATATTACCTTGTGAGTGTTATGATAAATGTCGGAATTGTGGAAGAAGATTTGCCTGCAGTGCCGAAAATGAAAGTAGTGTCTAATAAACAATAATAGGATAAAAAGAAAAAGGGGGGATTGTGAGAAACTGAACTAAGGTATTGTTTATTAAGACTTATGTTAAAGCTCAATGTAAAGCATGCGAAGAATACCTCCCAGGCGTGCTTATGCAAGATAACCATCAGATGTCCAAACTTATCGACAGAGATAAGACAAGCAACCCCATATCACCAGGAAGCAGGAAACGACCCCCTAACAACAACTGAAGCATGCGAAAAGTACCTCCACTATCTCATTGAACATGGAAGTAAAGATGTATAAAGAGAGACTGTTTGAACTGCTCAGTACGGCAGTTGGCGGAGCGCAGACTCCCCTGCCGTCCAGCGCTGTATTTGCTCATATTCTACTTGCTACAATTAATAAAATTCTAATTGGATTATGATCCATTGTGGTCTCAATTTATGACACAGATACTTGAGCAAGAGGGAGGATCCTGACTGGCACAATGCAAAGCCTCAAAATTAAAAAAAAAACAACATAAAACCCAAACAAACCTCAAAGCCATCTGAGAGAAATACTTCTGAACGGATTAAAACATTGTTTTCACATTTTAAAATGTGGATTTTCACCCGATAAGAGACTCAGCATCTTTGTGAAAATATCTCATGCTCTCTGCATGCTCTCTTCCACATTTCCTCAAACCTCATCACTCTGAAGTAATATTTAGTATTAGTTATGTTACTACACGGTAGTTAGGGAGTATTTTCTATACCCCCAAAGTCATCAAGCACCTCTCTTTCCAGTGTAAATTGGATCAGGGCTGCACGTAGCTCCATTTGGAGTGGAAAATATGATTTTCAACTGTAAAGACTCTTGTACATAACATGACCTGGAGCACAGATGGTGTATTAAAAGTTTTAAGGGGTATCACCCTTTCTCTCTTTTTTTTCTACAGATAAACTCATACCTGAACTGTATGTCTGTTAATGTAAACATTTTTCTCATGGTAAATATCAGCTTCGAGAGCAATAAACTAGGAGTGCTATGAGAAAATAAAACAGTAAGGGAACGTAGCAATTATTAATAAAAAAAAGGCATTTTAATCTGAGCATAGAAATATATTGACAGTATAGATTGCTACTCTGTTAGAGATCTAAAGTCCCTATACTTATATATAATAGGGCCAGGGTACTTTTAGGGCACCATACACTCATCTTCAGAGAGATATGTAGAACACATCGGCTGAGCCATCCGCTGAAATTCCCCGGTTTTCCCAGGAACTACTGGAGGTTACAGCCAGCTCAGATGTAGGCTTCCACGCTGTGAATGCTGGAAGTACAGTGAGATGACTCCTCCTGCTCTTGTAAAGGCCTGGTGGCTGTGGCTTTTTGGAAGACTATACGAACCAGTATCTACACCGGGGTCAAGCACGCTACTACGTGTCCACTGCACCTTGATACGTGAACTTAATTGGTACAGTTGCATAAAATCCTCAAAAGATGGCTTCCATCACCATCATATCCCAATCTCCCTTTCCTTTTTGCACAGCTAGAAATTACAAGTATTCTGTTGCACGTCTGCCTTTCTATGACCTATCTGCCTCAACAGGTTGCGATGCTCTTCATGCAGACTTACAGACAGTAGAAAGTGGCCTCCCTCACCCTGCCATCGCTTGTGCTGTCAGAATACAAGTATTTCCCTGAGTTCCCGCATTTGAATGCTTTTGCGTGTAGCTCTGTTTGTCTGAACATGAGGATTTCTATTGATCTTCATTTCAAAGCCAATTCTTTTTATAATTGATAATTTTTCATGCCTTCATAACTCCAGGGTGGCATTTAACAACAGACTCCAGCAGACTGTGGAAGTGCTGAAATGTAAAGGTCAAGGACAAAACAGAAGCTTTCATGAATTGCAGCCCTCACACAATGTTCCTTATGGTGCTGGGTTTGGCTGGGATAGAGTTAATTTTCTTCACAGTAGCTACTATGGGGCTGTGGTTTGGATTTGTGCTGGAAACGGCGTTGGTAACCCAGGGGTGTTTTCATTCCTGCCGAGCGGGGCTTGCACAGAGCCAAGGCCTTTCCTGCCCCTCACCCCACCCCACCAGCGAGGGGCTGGGGGGGCACAAGGGGTTGGGAGGGGGCACGGGCAGGACAGCTGACCCCAGCTGACCCCAGGGATGTCCCACACCGCATGGGTCATGCTCAGCACATACAGCTGGGGGAGGAGGAGGAAGGGGGGGACGTTGGGAGCGATGGCGTTTCCCTTCCCAAGTCACCGTTAGGCGTGACGGAGCCCGGCTGTCCTGGGGACGGCTGAGCTCCTGCCTGCCCGTGGGAAGGAGGGAATGGATTCCTTGCTTTGCTTTGATTTTATACAGTTTCTCTTTACTTATTAAACTGTTTTCATCTCAACCCACAAGTTTTCTTATTTTTAGTCTTCCAATTCTCTCCCCCAGCCCACTGAGGGGGAGTGAGCGAGCGGCTGGGTGGGGCTTCGTTACCAGCTGTGAAGCTACCGTGGGGCTAAACCATGATAACCCTTTTTGGCGCCCAACGTCGGGCATGAGGAATTTGAGATAAAGAGAGTAACTGGGGGAGGTAATGGACAAAACATGGACTGAAAACAGCTGGAGATTGAGAAGTGGTATCATGCAAAATTTCTGTTGTTGCAATCGTGGTGAGGGATGAGGGGTGGATTTTGTGTAAATTGTCCAGTTTTTTTCGGAATTCTGAAGTTATTTCATTTTTGGTGTGTGAAATTCTTTTTTTGTTGATGTGAGTGAAGTTTGTGAAAACTGATGAATGTTAATTTTAATGATAATTTTAAAAAATGTGACTCACAGAGGCAAGGGGTGGAATGTATCGGGTTTCTAAGGCAAGGTGTTGGTGGCAGGGGCACTACTGGGATGGCTTCTGTGAGAAGCTGCTAGACACTTCCCTGATGTCCGGCAGAGCAAATGCTGGCTGGCTCCAAGATGGACCTGCAGCTGGCCAAGGCCGAGCCCAGCAGCAATGGCAGTGGTGCCCCTGGGATAACAGATTTAAGTAGGGGAGAAAAAAAAAACATGCAACTTCAGCTGGAGAAAGGAGTGAGAATATACGACAGAAACAGCCCTGCAAAGACCAAGGGCAGTGAAGAAGGAGGAGGAGAAGGCACTCCAGGTGCTGGAGCAGATATGACCCTGCAGCCCATGGTGAAGACCATGGTGAGGCAGGCTGTGCCCCTGCAGCCCATGGAGGTTAGCTGTGGGGCAGATATCCCCCTGCAGCCCTTGGAGGTTAGCGGTGGGGCAGATATCCCCCTGCAGCCCTTGGAGGTTAGCGGTGGGGCAGATATCCCCCTGCAGCCCTTGGAGGTTAGCGGTGGGGCAGATATCCCCCTGCAGCCCCTGGAGGTTAGCGGGGGAGCAGATACCCCCCTGCAGCCCCTGGAGGTTAGCGGGGGAGCAGGTATCCCCCTGCAGCCCCTGGAGGTTAGCAGGGGAGCAGATATCCCCCTGCAGCCCCTGGAGGTTAGCGGTGGGGCAGATATCCCCCTGCAGCCCCTGGAGGTTAGCGGTGGGGCAGATATCCCCCTGCAGCCCCTGGAGGTTAGCGGTGGGGCAGATACCCCCCTGCAGCCCCTGGAGGTTAGCGGTGGGGCAGATATCCCCCTGCAGCCCCTGGAGGTTAGCGGTGGGGCAGATATCCCCCTGCAGCCCCTGGAGGTTAGCGGTGGGGCAGATATCCCCCTGCAGCCCCTGGAGGTTAGCGGTGGGGCAGATATCCCCCTGCAGCCCCTGGAGGTTAGCGGTGGGGCAGATATCCCCCTGCAGCCCCTGGAGGTTAGTGGTGGGGCAGATATCCCCCTGCAGCCCCTGGAGGTTAGCGGTGGAGCAGGTATCCCCCTGCAGCCCCTGGAGGACCCCATGCCAGAGCAGGTGGATGCCCAAAGGAGGCTGTGACCCCATGGGCAGCCCACGTGGGAGTAGGTTTGCTGGCAGGACTGGTGACCCCACGGGGACCCATGCTGGAGCAGCCTGTTCCTGAGGGACGGCCCCCCGTGGGAGGGACCCACACTGGAGCGGTTCATGAAGGACGGCACCCAATGCGAAGGATCCACATTTGAGAAGTTCACGGAGGGCTGTCTCCCGTGGGAGGGACCCCACGCTGGAGCAGGCCAAGAGTGCGAGGGGTCCTGCCCCTGAGGAGGAAGGAGCAGCAGAGACAGCGTGTGATGGACTGACCCCAGCCCCCATTCCCCATCCCCCTGCGCCACCGGAGGACAGGAGGGAGGGAAATCGGGAGTGAAGTTGAGCCCAGGAAGAAGGGAGGGGTGGGGGGAAGGGGTTTTAAGATTTGGTTTTATTTCTCATTACCTTACTCTGATTTTATTGGTAATAAATTAAGCCAATTTACCCGAGTCGAGTCTGTTTTGCCCATGATGGTAATTGCTCTCCCTGTCCTTATCTTGACCCACAAGACTTTCATTATATTTTCTCTCCCCTGCCCAGCTGAGGAGGGGGTGACAGAGCGGCTTTGGTGGGCACCTGGCATCTAGCCAGAGTCAACCCACCACACTTACAAACACGCTTTTCAAATTAGCAAGATCTCTTGGTCCTGAGCACATGTAAGGAAATGGACCTGGTTTGTCACCTGAGCTACATTAAATAAAATATTATATAATCTTATGCCACCTAGCTGAGAATTCCCTGCCGTTCTGCCCATCCATGGTGCTGGCCTTGACTTTGCCACCTCTCATGAAACATTCATGCTAATTCTCACAGACTTATTTCTCACAAGTCGTAAAAAGCCAACTATATTTTAAGTTGTGATAAAATGTCCCAATATGGATGAATGAAGGTCTGTAGCAAAAAATTCTGTCCCTTTCTCTACCTTTGATGGTGAGGGTGGTTGGTGGTTTAATCAATGAAGTCCCCTTCTCACCTCCAAATGTACACAAACATTGAGGTTGACTTAACCCTTCATTAATTACTACCCACCCCTCGTAAAAAGTAAGAATAAATTCATACATGTCACACCTCCCAGAAGGATCCAGGGACTATCTACAAGGATCAATAAACTTACAGTCGAGATTTACTGTTTTTTAAAAAACCTCTTCCCTCTGAGTAGATGCAACTGCCTATTGGTAGCAGCAAAAAGAATTCACATTCTTCCAGTGTCATATTCAGTTATCAATACTCTTTGATCCTTTTTTCCCCCCACGAAAACCTACTTTTTTAAAGTATAATCATTATTCTTTAATTCTCCTACTAATATTATGGTATCCAATGATATGATCTAAGTAAAGGCAAGCAGTGACTGAATTCAGCATAACTGCCCAATGCCATGTGATTTATTAATGCTGGTGACTTTATATTTCTCCACTTTTTATAATGATCCCATGAAAGTTGTTCCATTAATTTGAAAATAAAATTGTTTGAAAACCATTCTTATATATATTATGAATCACGTTTAAAACTGACATAAGACTGATGCTATCTGTTTACACGTACTACGTAACAGATGATTCATCATGGCATCTATGTAATTTGATACAGGATATCTTGTATGCATTCATATTTTTCCTTTCCTTATATTTCTGTTGTCATATATTTCTAAAGTCTATTCTTTCTTGCTCTTTTCTTAATTGTGGGGTTTTTCTGTGTGTGGTTTGTTCGGTTTTGTGTTTGTTTTTTTTTTTTTTTTTTAATAATTCCTAGCATTTAAGCATTATGTATTTAAAAGACCGCTTCCATTTAGAGCTCTAGCTTGTCATCTTTGAGTAATTCTTTCATGATTATTTGTAAAGATAAACTCTATGGTGAATCAATTATATGAGTCATCTAATTAATAGGCATAAAGTGTCATAATAAAGAACTTAATTCAAAACACAGTCTTTCAAACTGACCTTCTTCCGTATTAGCAATGTCTACAGTAATGTTAAAATGAGGCAGCTGGGAGTTGCTAGAAAGAAGACTAACAAACAGAAGAGTGGAGGAGGAGATGTAAGACACAAACAAATCTGAAAATCTTTCAATTTCCTTAAAAAAAAAAATTACAATACTGGATACTCTGATATCATTTTCTTTTAGGAAATGATGGAGGTTATATTGAGTACTTTAGGTCATTATGATTTCTGAGGAGTAAAATGTAAAATCCAATTATACATAAGCATTTTTGCCTTCTGTGCCACTGATCACCTGTCCTCTTTCTCGCCTTTATGACTCCTGAAGTGCTGTGTACTTGCATGTTGCAACACAACCAGCTTTCTGTCATGTCTAATTATTGCTTCTATGGGAAAAAGCTGAAAATCAAACATTAATACATTAATTTGCATATGAAAAAGCCGCAGACAGATTAAGGGTTGGTTTAATTTCATCTAACCATAAACATGTAAAACTGAGACATCCAGCCTAAGGCAGTTATCTAGGCTGTCTTAAGACACATGGAAGACAGGAAGGATTCTTCAGATGATACAGTCTAACCATCACGGGCAACTATTCTGGATTATGATGAATCCCCTTCTGAAGATAATTCTGCTGAATGCAGAGGGATCACAAACAAGATTAGATTTGACCCTTGCATTTGAGACAGAGTTTGGAGGCAAATTCTACTCTCTGATTTTCATCAGACTCTATAGCACGGCTAAGGCACAATCAAGACCCTTGGTCTCATGAGTCCCTTAAGCACAAGAACCTTTCCTGGGCAGCTGTATGACTGAAATGTTTTCTCTAACAGACACAGCTGATGCATCGCACAGGAGAAACTGATAGAAAAATCAGTAGACGTGGTGCTTGAGGATATGGTTTAGTGGTGGGCTTGGCAGTGATAGGTTAGCGGTTGGACTCGATGATCTTAAGGGTCTTTTCCAGCCTTAACGATTCCAAGATTTTATGATTCTATGATTTACCAAAAATGCATTTCCAAGCCACAATTTGGCCAAGTGGACAACACAGTTGATCCACGTGGATATTTCACAGCACCTCGTTAATCTGCCCAGAGAAATAAAGTTCCCAGAGGTCATCCACTCACAGGCCGTGGTGTATCGAGCACATAGACCTGGATGGAGCTGGTAGCACCCCACATTTCATGCTTTTTTGAGACCGCATTTAAAAAGTGAATTAAAAGTTCAAGCTCCCTATATACGATTTCTGGTAATTTTCAGAAAAGTTTGGAAAAGTCTGAAAAAAAAAAAGTAGAACTTAGAAAGAAGAATGGTGGGTTTTTTCAATTTTAAGACTATGCCTACATATCATTTATCAAGAGCAGCAGAAAAATTGAATGCCATTTTTTATCCTTTCTTCTTTCTTAGAACTCGCTCCACACATGTTCCTTCTTTGCTTGTTGAGTCTGGAGGGGAGGAGGCTGAGGCCTTTAGCTCTCTACAGCTGCCTGAAGGGAGGTTGTAGCAATGTGGAGGTTGGTCTCTGCTCCCAAGTAACAAGTGACAGGGCGAGAGGGAACGGCCTCAGGCTGCGTCAGGGCAGGTTTAGGTTGGAGATGAGGGAAAATGCCTTCCCTGCCAGAGGGGTCAGGCCCTGGCACAGGCTGCCCAGAGGGGTGGGGGAGTCACCGTCCCTGGGGGGGTTCAAACACCGTGCAGACGTGGCACTTGGGGACATGGTTTAGGAGGCCTGGGGGTGTTGGGTTGGTGGTTGGACTTGATGGTCCTAGAGGTCTTTTCCAGCCTTAATGATTCTATGATTCTTCAGTGGACCTATCTATGTCTGCAACAAAATTCCGGTTTCAAAAACTTAATCTCTTTACCCCAAAGCTTTCTGAATGTTGTAGTAGAAGTCTCCCATATCCACTGACTAAAGTACCCCCAAACTGTTTTTTACAATACAACTTTTTACAAAAATAGTACTTTAAAGAACTGTCAAAAGCATGCTTTATAAGAAAAAATGTGCAACATGTTTAAGAAGGTCTATTATTCCATCTGAAGAGCTAAAAATCATTCTCATGGCATGTAATAAAAAAGCATCATGTCTTAGTAGATATGTAGTAGGAATTAAGGATGAATCTTTCAAGAAGGTCTTGTGTTGCGGAAGAAGATTTTCAGAACCTGTTGATTTTCATTATATTAACTCATGGATTTTCATCCACTAAGGTGTAACCATAAAGCAGGATGTGTTATAGAAAGAACACAGAAATAATAATGTCCTAGTCAGTGAGTTACTGAAGTGAAGCAGAGGTAGGCTAGGCTCAAGAGAAAAAAAGAATTCTATCCATTCTTGCACTTCTGCAATATCCTTTTGGATACTTTAAATTATATGACACATATATTCTGATCCTGAAAAATTAAGGCATACTTTCTGGACAGTAAAGGCAAACCCGAAGAAAGAGCATAAAAAATAATAATACATGGACTTTGTTTCCTTTCTTGCTTGAGGAAAAAGCCCCCATCAAACACAGCCTTCACAGCAGCTATAAAAACACACGCTTCCCTGGGGCTACAAAAGGCAAGTTCTATTTTACCTCTCCCTTTACATCAATTTTCTAGCACTATTCTGACTTTTTTCTTTTCTTTTCTTTTCTTTTCTTTTCTTTTCTTTTCTTTTCTTTTCTTTTCTTTTCTTTTCTTTTCTTTTCTTTTCTTTTCTTTTCTTTTCTTTTCTTTTCTTTTCTTTTCTTTTCTTTTTTCTTTTCTTTTCTTTTCTTTTTTCTTTTCTTTTTTCTTTTCTTTTCTTTTCTTCTCTTCTCTTTTCTTTTTTCTTTTCTTTTCTTCTCTTCTCTTCTCTTCTCTTTTCTTCTCTTCTCTTCTCTTCTCTTCTCTTCTCTTTTCTCTTTTCTTTTCTTCTCTTTTCTTCTCTTCTCTTCTCTTCTCTTCTCTTCTCTTCTCTTCTCTTCTCTTTTCTTTTCTTCTCTTTTCTTTTCTTCTCTTTTTTTCTTTTCTTTTTTCTTTTCTTTTCTCCAAGCTCAGTCTCCTGGCTGCCTTTCTTTTCCCTTGGTTTCTTAATCCTGAACTCATATAACAGTCTTTTCTTTATATTTTATTTTACAGTCTCCTTCTGTGACTTCACAAGCTTACCTACCTCTGGAGTTTTCCTGACTCAACCAGTGTTACTGAGAGACATGAGATGGACCAAATGTTCCTCTCCCACACCTGTGTCTCTCATTTTTACACTGTTTCATCCATTACCTCACTTACATACCTTCATATGAGTGAAATCGTCCATGGAAGTATCTAACATTTCCCCTGTTATGCCCTAAGCTCTGGCTGTACTGAGATAATCTTGATTCCCCACCTACCTATTGTCACTGCTGCGTCCTCTGTAGACACATGCCAGTAATGCCCTATGGGTCTTCTGTTTTCAAATCCTGTTTCTGTTTACATGCACTCTGCCCCTGTTGCGAGAATTTTCCTGATTCCTCCTCTGTTCTGAACACTAGACTCACCCGTCTTCCCTTCTGCTGGGTGTAAAACAGCTTAACTAACTTCTGTAAGCAAATTCATAACTACCTGCAACACTTCCTGAAGACAGTAACCATCTTAGTAATGGCTGCAGTCTCTATCCTACAGAGAATGATATGATTTATTTCAGCAAAGTGCATTTATGGAGAAAGTGGCCCAACCTTCTTGGCAATGAGCAGATTTGAAAAAAAAATAATTAGAAATACAGGACTTAAAATGGCATAACACAGCTGAGAATACTGTTTCAAGACTATCTCAGAGTTTTGTGTGATTTTCCGGACTGCTGTAGCACTCAGGAACTTTGCCCGAGCTCAGCTCTTTGCTCACTTCTCATCTCGTAGCCATGTGAAATACGAGCCCCCTAGCACACCCCCACTTTCTCAATCAGCACAGAATGGCACCTTTGCGTTATTTAAATGCTTCAGTGTACAGGAAGGAGCATGTTCCCTTCCGTGCCTTCAACTACAGCCTACAGCAAAGGTAACAGTGGTACTTTTCGCATGCATGGAGTAGCCTGGCAGTGGTCAGTACTTACACAGAAAGCCTCCAAGAGTAAGCGGCGGCATTGATGCGAGATTGCAGCTGGCCTGCTTCTCTCCATGCCAATAGTAAACTAAGGACTTGGCACAACCTGAGCCAGTGGGGAGCTATTACACGTGCTAATATCAAATGACATAAAATCAAATAAAGTCTGAACAGCTTGAGGTCAAGTGTTGAAGAAAAAAAGACAGAAATCATGGTGTTGTAACTAAGACACTCCGCTGACGAACCGACGTCTTGCATGACTTGGGATGTTCCCTTAGATTTCTGAAACAAAATGCTGTTCAAGTTAAATGTTATTCTGCCTGATGGGACTACTTGTCTCGTAAGAAGTTATTTAATGGGACTGTTAGCAGAAAGTCTTCTTTCCTGTAGCCCAGCTCTTAATAATTAATCTTAGACTGATAAAATATGCCCTACCTCTTGCCTACTTCGAGCGTAGGTTCTTTAGAGCAGAAATCTTTCTTTATGCTTCTGGTAATTCCAGTAAAAATCCCTATTTTCACCACATTCTAATGTGCTTAATTATTTTTCTATATCCGCCCTTTTGCCCCAGTATAATACATATTCTTCAATACTTCCGTATTTTCCAAATGCTGTTCTATCTTTTTGAAACTGCTACAACTTTTTAAAGGATGGTTGTACTGTGACAATAACTAAACTGTTAGTGCAAGTGAAATGCTTTGTAAGCTTTGAAGGGAAAAGGGCCGTATACAACTCATCATCATTAAAAAAAAAGTACATCTTAGGAGGCACATGGAGATATTCTTCTGCTGCTTTTTTAAACCTAAGAAGAAAAGAGAGAGGGAAAGACACAAAAAAAGGGGGAAAGGAGAAGAAGACAATAACAAAGAGAAAGACAAAGTTAAGTGAAATAAGAACCAGGAAGGTGAAATACCACTGAAAGTGGAAGGAAAATACGTGAATCTCCAAACATCACTTCTAAAAGCAATATAATTTTCACGAACTTTTTGATAGACTACCTTCTCGTAGTGTTTTTCCATTTTTTGGGAAAAAAAAAAAAATCTTAAGCTTTTTTTGATTTGGAATATATATCCTCACAACTTAATATTCCAACCTCAGTTTTGCATAAGAATGTCTTTAATTTCTTTCCCAGGTCTTCCTGAGAATTGTCAGAATACATGATTAAACAGTATCAATCCCTTTATTAAGGTCATTTAACAATCCTCATGATAATAATTTACCCAGCTGTTTGAAATTTATTCCAGAGTTAGCAGCCGTCAAGTAGATGTCCTGTTTGTACGTGGCCAAAGTATAAGTTTCAAGAAATCATTATTTGCACCCTTTGCTGTAAAAGTTTGCCAGAGGCATGCTGCTAAAACCTCTCAAGTTCATCATAAGGTCCATAACGTTCTACTAACTTCACTTGCTTAGACTTTGTCAGAATACTTATTGGTGGACCGATCCCCCCAAACTAGAAACAGAACCATACTTCTAAAATAAGAGCAGTGTCTCAAGCAACCAAGCGATGCTCTGAGAGTTGTGTGGAAACTGGAATTCCCATTTCAGGAAAAAATCCCTGGAGATGCAGAGGAGAATGGTTTTGAACAGGTATCACATTTCTCGTCCTGTGGAAATGCCACAGTTCTTTAGCAGAACTCAAGCTACCATTCAATTATTACATACTTCCGGTCTCCTGGAGCTATCTGGAGTACCCACACCGTGAGCAAGCACTGAAAAAGTGGACAGGAATGTTGGAGAGCTGATGTAATCAGAACTTAGCCAAAACTGCGACATTTGGCCTCAATATTTCCCATGGAAAAAATGTTATACTGGGAAATTTCCAATGGACTTGGGTTATCCTCTTTTCAGAGAGCTCGGCCACACTGAAACTGAAAGGGAAGATAGATCTAGAAATCCCATTTCCTTCAGATCATGCATCAACATCAGAAGTAACTCACATTCACATGTATTGACATTCTAAAAGCAGCTGTCAGGACCGCCCAGGCTCAGGCTGGGTACTGAGAAAAGAGTGCACACCTTGACAAGTACCACACAGATTATTTTCAGCAAGTTAGCACCAAAACTAAAGGCAGGACCCTGAGGCTTACCCACACGGTTTCTTCTCATTTTCTTTTGACTTCTTGCTGACTAGTCCTGTTTCCAACTATGCAGCCTGTACAGCGAATGAAGTAAGGAGCCTGCAGAAGCAGCCTCGTTCGTTACGTAACACAGGTTTATCTCAAAACACGGCACTGATCAGTTGTGATCAAAGGCTGAAATATTTAACTAAAAGGCAAGTTATGCTGAGACCAAGAGCTGTCATTTAACCTGGGAGCTGAAACTCGCCCTTTATATTCACCCACCCACTCCAGGATTTTTCTGGGCTTAATTTTTAGGGTCGTCCC
Source organism: Phalacrocorax aristotelis (assembly GCF_949628215.1). Taxonomy (NCBI): domain Eukaryota; kingdom Metazoa; phylum Chordata; class Aves; order Suliformes; family Phalacrocoracidae; genus Phalacrocorax; species Phalacrocorax aristotelis. Next base: position 80,033,782 of record NC_134279.1, read on the forward strand.
CCCCCCTTAATCTTCTGCCATTTATATTTTTCACAACCAGGTCTTTGTATGTGATCTTTGGGAGAGTGGAAGAGTGAGATCCTGAGATCTTCCCAGCTCATATTTTATAAAGATTAAATTTCTTAATGTTATCTATTTAACAAAATCATATTCAAGACCCCCACGTGGCACTGGTTTGAAATCGTGAAAGCAGAACTCTTTGATTATTGAAAATCAAAGATTTTTTGTTTATTCTTTTTAGCATAAATGCTTTAAGCTTAACCAGGCGTCCTGCAAGAGTAGAAAATTAAATGCAATTGTAGACACAGTAAAGCCGAGGAGAGAACTTAGAGAACAGCCATTTAACTCCTAAACTCACCTAACGCACAAAACAGACAGACATCGTTATTATTTTGGGCCAAAGGCAAAGACATGTTGTGTAAAATACAGTCTTAAAAAGTGAAAAGGGGACATTATAGTTTTGCATTGATTTACCTTTGGAGGAATCTATACCAGCTTTCTGTTAGAAAAAGAATTAATACTACAGCAAAACCCAACAGCCCATTTCTGTACAGCACATACAAGGCGAAGAGATGGATGATTTATAAAGCTGAAATCCAAATCAGTTTTTACACAGCAAGAGTAAGAATCTAGAAATGATTGTTCAGTCAATTTTTTCTCCTACAGTGTACATTTTTCAGCACCATATCTTTTTTCACTTCCTTCCTCCCACATAATAAATCAGCAATATTTTCTGGCATTTTCCAGGGACAACAGATGAAATATTTAAGCTGCTTTCTGATAATGTCGAAAAGTACCTTAAGCAGTAAATACTCAGCTTTGCTGCCAACCACTCTGGTTCTCTATTTTTTATATATATATTTGCAGTTTTGGTATATATATATATATTCATATAAGCTATATATTTCCTCACATGCAGATACACACATTTAGATAAATCTATGCTTAAACATCTATTGCAAGATAACAACTCAACTTTTAAATGTTTATTTGCTCATTAGAAAATGCAGACACTTAATAAAATATTATTATTTTATTAAAATATTAAAGGATCTTAAGTTTTGCCATCATGTCACCACCTGTGTAGACCTACGGACGAGAAACCTTTCACACAGTCCCTCAACCAGCGTGATCCGGGCTGCAGATTTTCACTCGCTGCCACCTCATTCTGCAGCTGATTATGCAAAATGAAACACGGTTACACGTGTCTCAGGTGATGCTTCTCAGGTGCAGCTCTGATCCAGTTCTCACTACAATCAAGACAGGTGAGTTGAGAAATCTAACCTTTGAGCCTCAATAGCCTGTAAAAACTGCTGGTTTTGCTAGCGACTAGAGAAATTTTTCTTTTTTTTTTTCCCCTAAACTGCAGCTATTGATCTTTTAAAACCACCGAATGTTCAAAGAGTTTGAATTCTGCAGATGTATCACAGTTCTTAACAACTTTCATAGTGCTGGGCAACTGTTGTGATTGGGAAACGTGAAAAATCCTCATTGATAAGGATTTTTCCCTAAGATAAGAGACACTATAACTTCATAGCAAGGCTCGGTTAGGTGGTACCTACGAATACACATGCATGTTGAGAGAAGATTTCATACTAAATTTTGTAAGCAGGGTTTTGAGTCTCTAGTGGTCACAGTAAAGATTCTTATGTTGTAAAGCCTGGAAGAGTTTTTTGGTTAAAAAAAGTACAAAATGGGGTAAAAGCACGATAATTTCTGTGATAAGGATCAAAACAAGAATAAATGCTCTGAGGACCGCAACAAATACCAACCATTAACATGACTACAAACGCATCCTTTGTTTTCTTTCTGTTTTAGAAGCGCCTTCTCATTTTAATATCAAAATGCTTATTTTCTAGGAAGTTCTGCTTAGTGCAATATTTGCCCTTCAGTTGCAGACTAACAGAAGAACGAAAAAGAGTGAAGAGAAAGAATTAAAAACAAAATATATTTACTTAAGTAAAAGAAAAAAAAAAAGAGGAAAAAACCTACAGTTATTACCCAAAACACCTTTAGTCGTGATGAAGTACCAATATCAACTTCGCTTATTAAAGGAATTTGAATCAACCCTTCTCCTAGGACCAGCAACAGGCCAAGCAGTCTTGGCGAGAGGAGAGGGTGCTAAAAGCTGATTCCTTCGTTCTCTCCCTGAAAAAAAGCACGGAACAGTAATTCTGCAAAGCGTCAACTTGCACGTGACCCGGTGACTAGAAAGCCATTTAGAGTTTATTACTCTTTTTAAACAGCGTTATAGATTTTATACATGGTTCAACCCAAAGACATGAGTGGCAATGGAAAGCCAATTTGGGCTGAAAACGTACTGGAAGCAGCATGTTCCAATGGACGTGCATTAGACACAGTAAAACAACTTGGGATATTACTGTAGTCTTCTGTGACTTTGAGTAAAATAACAGACAACACTCAGTTTCCCTACCTGCAAAATTCCATACTGATACTTCTTATCCTTTGTCACATATTTTGACATCTCTAGATAAAAGGTATAAAGGCAGATAAGTAATATTAAATCCGTTATCTGTGATGGATGTAATTATCTTCATCCACACAACTTTCTTTGACTTCTTTTTTTATTTAATCTGAATAGTTAGTTATAGGGCATTTCAAAATCCAACTTTATATTATGCCAAGCGATATTATTTTAGAAAAAGAAAGAATAAAACATCATTATGCTTGACAGTTCCCAGGGATAATTCATCCCATCACAAATAGGTGTCTGAAATAGTCTGTGATTTTTTCCCCCTGCGTCTCTCGCCATTGACTACAGAGGATGATTCCCTGACGTCGGGCGCATAAATTTTACACAGCTGCACAGAGCTGAGCAGGACCCTATCAACACAGAAAATCAGGATTTGGGGTGTAAATGCACAGCTTTTGGGTTGTAAACTACAAAAGTGCATCGTGTTTGCAGTATGCAATGTTGAAGCTAAACACATTAAAAATGGAAGTGTGAAAGTTCTTCACTTTTCCAGTATCGTTAATGTGATGACATGAGGAGTGGAATTTTACTGCTGGTGTGTTACAAAATCGTAGTTTTAATTGGAGGGGGCTAGAAGCATGCTAGAGATTGTGATGTAGGGTCTTGATCTGTGTATTTTAAGAGTTTATTGCTAATATTTCGTATTGGCTATGGATTATTCATCTCTCTTAGTTGTCTAGAGGAGCTATTGATCACTGAGCCACTGCTCACGGGACTTCCATGGAATCAGTGTGTCACTTTCTTATCAGGAGATCAGAAGTGAGCTCGATATAATTATTTGTGAGTGAATCCTAAGCTGCCTTAAATATTTCCATTGCTTTATGTTTTCTTATTAAGTTTAGAAAACCCCACATAAACACATATTCCATTTTGCTCTTTTTATGTATATCATTATGGCTTCTCTTTAACCCTTTTAAATCTTAAAGAATCCATCTGCATATTGGTAGGCACTTAGATGAAGTCCCTCACTGTTCAGCATCAGCTCACGTCAGAAAAAATAACAAAAAGTCTCAAGTGAACTACCTGGATAGAAGATCTGCATGCTGATATATGCATATAAATGCCTCTATAAATAAACCATACTTCCCCACTCATCTACAAATATACATAATTGCCCATGTCTGCCCTTTAGAGGTGAAAAGCTCATATAAATAGTTCTCTCTATACAGTTCAGCTACTCAAAATAACAAAGACATTTTACTATTGCTAATCTGGCTAAAGCCAATATTGGTTCTGCAGCAATAACGTATGTTGTTTTCTTCTCTCCAATATTTTGAACTGTTACGGAGACATCTCTATACTAAAAATAATGGATTTCAAATTAATTCAACTTTTATATTCTGATCACATGCTCTATCGTGTATCTGAAAGGATGCATTCTGTTGATGATAAAGGCTACAGGAAACAATACTGATTATTTTGAATTAAAATAGCAAAGTTGAAGCTATTTTAGGTTGAAAAGAGCATATTGATGCCTTTATTTGCTAGATGCAGCCACGTCACTGACACGAGGACCAAGCAGGTGACAACTCAAGGTGGGAGTGCAGCAAGACTGGGTGTTTGACCTTCCCAGGGCCCATCAAGGCAGGGACACAACTCCTCCTGCCTCTCGCTGCTCCCTGGAGGCTGCACTGGCGATGGGGTTAAAGCAATTGCTGCTGTAGGTGAAAACCTGCTCCTGCACCATTACCGCGGTGTGGTGGTCCTGACTTCCTCGTCCCTTCCCCGGCCATTTGAAGAGCAGCCATGAAAGCTCTGGAAACTTTCTTCTCCTGTTTTTAATTATACCACTGTCAAGACAGTAACAGTAAATAGCCACATCTCAGAGCTGCGGGGCAGCCCAGTCTCATATGCCCTCACCCTGCGCATTGGCAAGCAAGAAGTTGTCAGGGGACACACTCATACACGGGAGGGCCAAATGTTGGCACCACACGATATAGGTACTAAATGCCATATACTAATGCTGCAGATATCTCTTCGTGTATATGTAATGCAATTATATATAATATTATATGCAGAAATATTTTTTGCACACTATTTCAGGCGTGGCCTAGCAAGGGCTGAGTACAGCGCAGTAAGTGTCCCTTGGTCTCCTGGCTGCCCTCGCTGATGCCGCCCAGGACACAGTTTTAGCTTTTTGGCTGCAAGAGCAGCAATACTGACTCACGTTCTGTCTTTTCTGTCTGCATCCCCAGCAGCGCGGGCAGCCGGGCGAGGGAGGGGGTCCTGCCCCTCTGCCCCGCTCTGGGAGACCCCCCTGCAGCGCCGCCTCCAGCTCGGGGCTCCTCAGCACGGGAAGGACACGGGGCTGTTGGAGCGGGGCCAGAGGGGGCCCAGAAATGCTCCGAGGGCTGGAGCCCCTCTGCTGCGAGGCCGGGCTGGGAGAGTTGGGGTGGTTCAGCCTGGAGAAGAGAAGGCTGCGGGGAGACCTTATTGGGGCCTCCCAGTGCTTAAAGGGGGGCTGTAGGAAGGATGGGGGTGACCTCTTTAGCAAGGCCTGTAGCAATGACGAGGTGTGGTGGTTTTAAACTGAAAGAGGGTAGGTTCAGACAGGATATAAGGGGAAAGTGTTTTATGAAGAGGGTGGTGAAACCGTGGCCCAGGTTGCCCCGAGAGGTGGTCGATGCCCCAGCCCTGGGAACATCCAAGGCCAGGCTGGACGGGGCTCTGAGCGACCTGATCTGGTTGGGGGTGTCCCTGCTCACTGCAGGGGGTTGGACTAGATGGCCTCTAAAGGACCCTCCCAACCTGAATTGTTCCATGATTCTGTGATTTTCCTGGGCCTGCCTGAACTTAACATAGAGGTAGGCAATTCTGCTGCTGCCACTAATGGCGGTATTACACAAATAGAGTATATTTATGAGCCCTTTTTATTCACCATCATCCCCAACATCATCAGAAATGAATCTCCACATTTGTGAGAGACTGGGAGGTCTTTTCCTAAGAAAAGGTAGATGTAGCTGCAGTACTCATTGCATTTAGCTGTATCACACCAAAGCACGTAACAAAGACAATTGCCAAGTCGGGATCCTTCTGGGGACTCGCACAATAATCAGTGATTGGCACGACTCCATTTCAAGGTCAGAAAGAGGTTTTGACATCTCTTGCCCCGACAACCATTATCTGCCCATTACAGAGTTTGAACAGGAGAGAAAAAAAAAAAAAAAAAAAAAAGACTGAATCAGAGTACTAGTAAACCCAGTCAGTGGTATGAAAAAGTCAGAACTTTACATTTTTATATACTTTTTAATATATTTTAATTGCTTGGCACTCCACGTTATCTGCATTTGGGCAATTATCTGTTTGTAATACTGCTTCTTTTTTATATCTCCAATATAGTGCTGGACATTATCAACAGGTAAAAGGCTATCTATCTACATAAATCAAAATATTAAATGCCAAAAATGTTAAGCTTATTAAAATAAAACTATTTAAAATTATTCTTCTAGACATAAACCTGTCTTGGACACTTCCATGGCCTTTTTTCTCCCTACAGACTACATTTTGACAATTCTTTTACCTAAGTATAAAAGAGGATCTGAGAATTCCCACTTCAGAAATTGTAATGTCCTCCTATTGCTTCTGGGTTTTTCTCCACCACAGAAGATTTGTAGTCTTCTACATTGCTGAAGGTCGTGGATGGTTTTATCATCCAGCCAAGCAAATAACCAGAATTTGGCCGGGCAGCAGAAAGTAATTTTTCAAGTTGGGCAGCTGCCTGCCAGAGAGATGATCGGGCCTGGAGACTTCATTTTAATTAGTCCCTCTTCTCCCTCAGGCTGATCTTCACTTGATTCAAAAGGGGTCAAAACCTGACCTCGTCCATGACTGTAGAGATTGTTTGGAAATTTTAATAATAATTTACCTGACGGTGGGATTAACTGCCTCAAATCTTGTCAAACGTCAACCAGATACTTTGTACTCAGTAAAGGAAAAAAAGAGAAAACCTGACATTAACTTTACTTTTTAAGCTATACTTGCCCCATTAGAGAAATCTTATTTTACCCAACGCAAGATGCTGCATACACATCCCTTCAAATCGGTGTTTGTGTGACAGTGAAAGTCAGTAATAATACAGCATTTCGATTAGAAACATACATCTGATTTACAAATTCACTGCCCTTGCTTTATTTCCATCATCCCATTATGATCCTTAACACACACGCTTTGCTTTACGATTAATACTGTTTACAGCTCCCCACTGAGACTCATCTAACAATGGCAAATAGTCCACGGTGGCTACGGACTGGCCTTTTGCCAGGTGCAGGCAATGATCCTCTACCAGAATGACACTTTTCTAGGACAAAATACGACAGAGTCATGTGCGATTTATCCCTGTGCCCATGCTAACCAACTGAAACACCTCAGACTGTTACAAGCTCTTCCTCACCATCCAACAAGGTTTGACTTTCAGTGACCACCTACAATTGTCATTGAATCAAGACAAGTATCTTAAAGTAATAACAAAAAAGTCGATATAATTAAACTTAAATAGAGTTGATTTTCCAGTGAGTTATACAGCCTAAAACTCATGGATAGATATTAGTTCAGGAACTTAGAAGTTATTTTTCCTTCATAAAACCTGTAACTGACTTTCTCCCTTATGGCTAGGCCAGAAACCATCACCCTGCTGGAAGCTCTAGCAGAAGAGAGCGCCGTAGTGAACAGCGCTGATTTCTCAGCCGCGCAGGCTGCAGAGAGAACAGCAAAACTGCCCTTCACTCCTTTGACAAAGGTAAAACTCTTCACTGCAGGAGACAGCTTTTTATTGCTCACCTTGAGACTATAGGGGGGAAAAAAAATAACCACAGAAAATAACACAAATGTCTATGATCAACATAAATACAGAGAAGGTGAAAGAATATATAAGATATAGATACCCAGAGACAAAAGTAAAGCTACAGATATAGGAAGATCAGGAAGCAGATCCAGAGAAGAATGTCAAGAAAATTAAACATTAATAATGTAATGCCTATCTTACAGACAAAAGTATTTTTAGTCTGAAAAGGATTAGAGGAAGGATAAAGAGTTCATAGGAGCTGTTTGACATACCACTAAATATACATTACTGGAAAGTACTCCAATACAATGGCAGTGAGATGGAAGATGCAGAAGCTGATAAGCATGAGAGCAAGAAAATGTAGGGATTTCAACAGCTGGACCTTTTAGAAATGATTGATATTTCACATTTGACTGCAGGAGTATAATTTACACTTGAAAAAAATTTATTCATTAGGACCTGGGTTGCAATATTCTCAAATGCAACAGAGCTATAAAGGATTATTTAAAAAAAAAAAACAACACAAAGCCAACAAACCCACCTGATTTTCAACAAGGTGTTACAAATGCCAAAAGTCAAGAAACTGGTTGGAAAAAATATGCCTACGCCACGCATTATATGATAAAGAAAACCTAATTTACAAATATGAAAGAAAAAAAAAAAAGAAAATAAAATCAGTGGGTGACCCCAGCCGACCTTAGGTGTCAGCCGAGCCGTGATCCTGCTGGGTCTGCACTTCTCCCTGGCCTTCGGGCTGGTTTTCTGTACTGATCGTTCCACCTGCATCCGGAATTTCACCAGCATAGCTGTGCATCGCACAAGACTGCTGCTCCTCCACTTCTCTTTGGCACACAAGCCTACCCTTCACACCAACCCTAAAACGAGAATCCGGACTGACTTTATTGAAGTAAATAGCTTATTCTGCTTGGCTATCGAGCATTACTTTAGACATCGGCGACTGGGAGTAAAGGACAAGATTCATACTTCAGTTTCCCCTAGAAGTTTTTTAAATTACGCTGAAGCTTTTTTTCCAAACCATACTCTTTCATCATTCAGCATAATAAAATCTCATTCAAAAAGAGATTATTTTTGTTGATTTTCTTAATCCGGACTCTTAAATGAAGTCCTCCTGCAGTTAACTCTATTTTAAATTATCTTTCTAATGTGCCGTAGGATTCATCTACGTGAGAACACTGCTTGAATTTAACCGTTCACAGTTTGATTTAGTTGAATGCAACCTTGCTTTATTTCAATTTATCTTGTTACAGTTTAAGTTAATGGGGAATCGACTGAAGTTCTGGCTCAGCTGCACAGAAGCAAACAGCTGTAGCGATTTAAGACGTTCCTGTTCTCCAGCTGCTCACTCTGTCCCTCTGCCAGGTATCCCCGTCCCTAGAAATTCGGCAAAAGTGAGCTCGTGCTCAAGCCCCGGCTACCGTAGCTGACATCGGTGCACGTTGAGTGAAATGCATCTTCACCCGCTTTCTCTGTTGAATCTACTAAAGGAGCAATAACCTTCAGAGAAGGGACACATCAGAGCGTGGGCACCGTCACATTTGAAGACGGCTTTCTGCTGCTTAACCCTGCACAGGGGACCTTATCGAAATTGTCCTTCCACAGACATAAGAAAAGTGCCCTGCATTGCTAAGTCTCCAAAGTCTGCCAAATATCTCACATAATTCATAGGTTTACCTACACGCTCTGGTCTGCTTGAATTCCTTGCTCTCATGGAAGCTCTATGGCTTATACCTGCCAGGCTCGTTTCAGCTGTTTTCAACCCAAAAAGAGTAAATTGATTGAAATAATGGTGAGAGATTAAATTCTTGATTCCATGTGCTGGTTTTGGCTGACAAAAAGTTACAGAAGATAAACATTTAACATGGTATCGTGAACCGATCTCCCGTCCAAGATGCCACAGAGGATTTCTTTGTAAACTCCCCTGAGAGGGGAAGGCAAGGGGACGGAGCAGCAATCCATCCCTGAGCAGCTACCTTTCAAAACAGACTTTTAAACCAGGGGAAAGGAAGAGGGTTCCTGGCTACTCAACCCTTCAAGTCCAGGACTAGTTTGTTTTGAGGAGTTTTGTGTACCTTTATCCTTCTTTGTTTCCTTGCTCAAGGCAGGAGCCCAGAAACGCATTGGCAGCGGGGTTATTTTTAGAATAGCCTTCGTGCCCTTCGCGACATTTTCATATCCGGAGGGGTATTTTTAAGAAAGGAATGCATATCTTTCCCAAGTTACCGTTGTGCTGCCAGACCTCCCAAAAGACTATTCATGGCATAGTACAGGTGATAGCTTATGCATGCCAAGTCTTTTCTCCAAAACCATCCTCCCACCAACATTTCAGGGCTCATGATGTCATAGCAACTACCTAAACTTCCACACAGGCAGATCTGCCTTAGAGCCCATCTGTCACAACTCCATCTAAAATTGTATTAGTGACTCTTCGAAGAAAACAAGACTGAATGTGAGAGGTTGTATCATACATTTTATTTTTTTTTTAATATGTACATTGAAACCGTTGGGGCAAAGTTGTAGGGAAGGTGGAACAGAAGATCTAAAATGCCTAAAGATTTTTGTATTGATTCTAGCAATGGGTGACTCCTGCGAAATCATCGTGGTTAAACATGCAGTTAACCACTACCTACCAAAATCTCCTGATACTAGAGTAGGCTTCAGGTTTTGTTTGTTTCTTTTTCCATGTCTTTATCTTTTTCCCTTAGAACTCAAAGGTTATTTCATATACTACACAGCGCCTTCAAGTAATTATAGGCAGCTAACCGCACCGGGGCTCCAGCATCACTTCCCACTGCAGTCTTGAAAACTCTTGCTCTCTGAGGGCTATTATTCTTTAGGCTTTACAGAATTATTTATTGCCTGCGGTTTATTTTCTGAACTGATTAGCTGACAAAAATGTACTGTGCAGAAAAAAAAAAATCCTACTTCTGCTTTCACTGTGTTTTTTTTTTAAACTTATTAAACTTTAATAATGGTGTTTATTACTGTAATTCTTCCCTTAAAAGTCCAAAGGCTAAACCAAAAATCCTTTAAAAGAATCTCAGCATCTCTAACATTTTATCTTCCCACCCTGATGATTAGCTTATGTTAGATGCAGGAGTCCTTTTTTAAAAAAATAAAAATAAAAATTAAAAAATCTGATTAACTTTTTTAAAGAAAGATATTTAAGACTGCAGCCTTTTGTGAGGCTAAGAGGGAGGAAGGTTTATATTATGTCTCCCCACACCACGAATAAATAGTGCTATCCCAAGGACTTCTTCTAGCCTTTCTCTCATTGCGTGGTTTATTAACTGATACACGATAAATCAAGAGCTCCCTCTATTCAGTACTTTTCTGCTGACCACACTTGACTCAGAGTCACAGGAGACTTTTTTCCTTGCTTTTATCCACCATCTCGACAAAAAAGACGCTGCCTAAGGTACCGGCCAAATTATGTAACAGAAAGTTCTTCACTCTCTTGGTTACAGCACTTCGGCATAAGGTAAAATATCGCAAACTGGGTATCTGCATTGAAGAAAAGCGCGGTACAGCAACGTCTGAGCCAGTGTGGAACAAAGCTGGAACATTTAGACAGTGAAATACAGTATGATACAAAGGTGGAATTGGTTTTGCTCGGGTGGATAAGTGCTGCTCCTTAAACTGACGGACTCCTATTCAACAAAGAAGCCTTCGGTAAGGTCCATCTGCATAATCCCAAATTATACAGATAGGAGCTTGGATGAGAAAAAAGCCAAGCAAAGCTTTTAAGAGGAACTGTAAGAGGAACCACTGTTATTCTTGCGTTAAATCACCTGGGCACTCTTTTTATTATTATGTGCGAATTTAACAATACAGGTAAAAATGGGAAAATGTTAAGGATATTATATAGCGCGTGTGTCTGCATACATATATATATGTGTGTGCGTGTGTATATATACGTATCTATGTATATATATGTACAAAAGCATGAATTCATGCTGAAAATTCAGGTCTCCAAACAAGGTTTCCAAATGATTCCATCCATTCCTCCTGTAACGTCAAAAAAAAAAAAAAACCTATAGAAATGCTAGGAACAACTGGAATTTAATATCACAAAAAGGTGAAGAAATCGACTGATTTCTTCAACACATCCGTGCCTACAGATTCACCCTGCAAGATGATCATCCCACCCCTCCTCTGGCCCATGTACGCCGTTTCGTGGTGCTTTACTCCGCTTGCCGCAAGCCCAGCTGGAGACGGACTGGCAGCGCTCGCAGAGAGGGAGGCCGCCCACGTCCTTCTGCCGCGACATGCTAAATGGACTCTCAGGTAAAACGAGACTGGGAACTGATCACGATCACCACCACAGCATGCCGCTGAGAAAAGCAGGTTCTGTTAAGCTTTATATGAACTGAAAATTTAACGTGAAAGGCAATTTACCAAGAAAACTGATACCGTTTCATGAGTGGCTCGAGGGAGGGAACAGTCTGCGTAGCGGATTAAAAGACTGACAAATGTTTCTTAGGAATCTGGAGATGGGCAGCACTAGATAAATGCTTAATACTGTTCAAAGGAGTCAATTATTTCCAAACCAGTAAATACGACATAAGGTATTAGGTTAGACAACATGTATTTGCTTTGTATCTACTTCAAGTATTTTCATAATAACTTTTTCCTGCAGCACACAGGTACTGGGACATTGAAGCCCAAACCTCATCAGAACTCTGTAGAACAGAGCTCGTGTCTTCAGCAGCTGTCAGTGAGTTTCATTGCGCTACATGAAGGTCTGCAACTGGATGTAGATAAGAGGGGGAAAGAAACAACAAGGAAGGAGGATGGCCTCTTGACATCTCCCCAAGACTCATCTTCCCGCCTGCACTCCTGAGCCGCTTCCCTAGAATGGTGAAGACTTACTCCATGCCACGGAGTTAATGAATCTTTTCTTGCTTCTGTCAAAGGAGGCAGAATCTGATCTGCAGAGCATTTAATTATGGCATTTAATAACTTGCTTTTTCTGAATGCAGAGAGAAAACAGATTAGACACCAATAATTTTTTTAACCTCGATTTTGAGGGGGAAACAAAGAGAAATCCATTTAAAATGAGAAATTGTGATTGAGGGGAAAATAAATGCTACAAATCATCTCTTCTAATGTTTTGATGCAGCATTTCAGCCATCTGCAAACCACCTTATAGCCTCCCACTAATCTGACTTTTCTAACACGCCGCAGGTTGACATCTATTGGCACCAGACTTTAAAAATGCTTCAATCAAGATCTGTATAATCCTCATAACGAAAATGCCTTTGTTCTGTTTTATGATCAAACATTTCTGAGAACACAGCCACCAGTCCCAGCAAGCACCTGAGATGCTCACAGGTGAGTTAAGGCACAATAAAAAAGCACAGTAATCTAGCAAATCTCCTAGGAGAACGTGTTGTTTATCACCACGCCTGCAGACTCTTGCACTACAAACGCATTGGCAACCATTTCGAGCAGATCATATACAAAGACATGAATGTCATTTGAGAAGTTCAGAGATGCACAGAAAAAAGCAATCAACAGCCTCAATAGGAAATTTCAGGAGAAAGTAAAATGATTTGGTAAACATGAATGATTGTTAAGTCCTTCAACAGAAAGAAAGGGGGAACTGAAGAAGCAATGACCTCTCGTAGCCATCCTTCAAGTAGCAGTTCTTAGAAACTTCTGTATTGCCCATAAAATTAGCTAGGAGATAAATCTCACTATAGTGATTTGCTCTTTATAAGTCCAAAGCCAGTGTTCTCAGTTCTCACTGCATAATTACTTCAATATAGATAAAGCATGAGTCATCTGTTCTGCTCTAACCTTTGCATTTAAATTTGAATTTTATTCTTGCTTATCTTTTTTCCTAAATTGATATTACTGTCTACTATGTTTATTAAAAACAAAGCCACAGTGCATGCCAAACTCTGCACTGAGGCACCGTTTGTTGTGTTATTTTAATTGACGTGTCTCAGGGAGATTACAATTTTAATAATTGCTATTAACTATGGCAAAGTTTTCTTCTTCTTAAATGTCAGACTTTGTTTCCCATTTCAAATTATGCCTTAATACCCAAGAGGCTTTTAGTAGATGCTCTGCACACCCAGGCACAACACCCCGAGGCACTGTCTTGTTTCCCTGCTAACATCACAACCATGGGTGATTAGGCAGTGTCCTTAGCAGGTCCCCAGATTTGCCCCCTCTGGATCTCTTCCTCCTCTCCCATTTTTAGGGAGACAAAATTTCCATGATGCAGAATTCAGGAAAAAACACAGGTGGGAAATAAAACACTGAGTGGTAACTACAGTACCTTCTAACACCCCGGAAATTTATTCCTTGACCCAGACTGAGACCAGCTGGTACCCTCCCTTCTCTCATCCTAGAACAGGACTGTGCGAAAAAGGAAATTAAAAAGAATGTCCCCCACAGCTAGACCACAATGAGAGAAGATTTTAAGGTTAAATACTTGGTTACCTCTGTACATTTTTGCCCACAGCTTACCACAACCCTTCAAACACACTTGGGTAGTAAACTGGATCTCAGTGTACTTAAATGGATGCAGAATGAGCAGCAGCGCACAAAGGAAAGAATCAGTTAATACTGTGTTGTGCTGGGTTTGGCTGGGATAGAGTTAATTTTCTTCACAGTAGCTACTATGGGGCTGTGGTTTGGATTTGTGCTGGAAACGGTGTTGGTAACCCAGGGGTGTTTTCATTCCTGCCGAGCAGGGCTTGCACAGAGCCAAGGCCTTTCCTGCCCCTCACCCCACCCCACCAGTGAGGGGCTGGGGGGGGGGCACAAGGGGTTGGGAGGGGGCACGGCCGGGACAGTGACCCCAGCTGACCCCAGGGATGTCCCACACCGCATGGGTCATGCTCAGCACATACAGCTGGGGGAGGAGGAGGAAGGGGGGGACGTTGGGAGCGATGGCGTTTCCCTTCCCAAGTCACCGTTAGGCGTGACGGAGCCCGGCTGTCCTGGGGATGGCTGAGCTCCTGCCTGCCCGTGGGAAGCAGTGACTGAATCCCTTGGTTTACTTTGCTGGTGTGCCCGGATTTGCTTTACTTATTAAACTGTTTTGGTTTTTTTAACCTCATCCCACGAGTTTTCTCACTTTTACCCTTCCGATTCTCTCCCCCATCCCACGGTGGGGAGTGAGTGAATGGCTGGGTGGGGCTGAGCTGCTGACTGCAGTTAAATCATGACATATGTTTAAGTGAATTTCTTACAAAGCTTGGCTCCAAATATCGAACAGAGGCTCCAAACCACTGAAAGAAGAAGAAAAAAACCCATGTTCCTACACCTTAGGGGGTTGTGGTTATTTTTAAAGCTTCCCTTTTTAACCCCCTTCCCTCCTTTTCAGTGACCCAACCATGGTATCTATTATTTCTCCCAAGCCATTTCGGAACGGCACAGTAACACTTTCTGCTAATCTGAATAAATGAAAGCATGGCTCTTATTCAGTATTTTGAATGGGATTCCCTTTCTTCATTAAACAATCTCTTTTCCATCACCAATGGGTATGAGCCGAGTGGAAGAAGCACTGTGCAGGAATGAAAGCTTGGTGCTCTTCACCGCTGTCACGTTCCCCTGCAGGGAGCTGAATCTGGAGAAGGTTTTGCAAATCACTAGCAGAGAAAGCAGGCAAAGGCACATCAGTCTCAAAGACTCCCCCCGTCCCCCACCACACTAAGACATTACATGATGTCATGGTTTTAGCTGGGATTGAGTTAATTCTCTTCACTGCAGCTGGCCCAGTGCTGTGCTTTGGGCTTAGCATGAGACTAATGCTGATAACACACCGATGGTTTGGCGGTTGCTGGGCAGTGCTTGTACTAGTCAGGGACTTTTCCAGCTTCCCAAGCGCTGCCGGGGGCACAAGGAGCCGGGAGGGGAGGGGGCACAGCCAAGAGAGAGGATCCAAACTGGCCAAAGGGATATTCTGTATCATATGGTGTCATGCCCAGTGTGTTACCTGGGGGGGGGCTGCCTGGGGAAGCAGCGATCGCCGCTCGGGGACTGGCGGTGTCAGTCGGTGGGTGGTGAGCGGTTGCATCACTTGTTCCCCCCTGCCCTGGGTTTCATTTCTTTCTCTCTCTCTTGTTATGTTTCTTCTCTTCTTCTCCTTCTTCTTCTTATTATTATTACCACCATTATTCCTATTACTATTTTACTTTAATTATTAAACTGTTCTTATCTCAACCCATGGGTTTTCCTACTTTTGCCCTCCAAATTCTCTCCCCCGTCCCACTGGGGTGGGGGACCGAGCGAGCGGCTGCGTGGTGTTCAGTTGCTGGCTGAGGCTAAACCATGACACATTAATAACTTTTTTTTAATGTCCCTTTTCTTTATAATTAAAGGACAAGTACTCCTTTTACTACCATCAAGACAGTTTCACAGGCTGAAAGGCTAAGAGTCTTTAAGCTCTTAGTTTTGAGATAGTGGGATGTACAAACTCATGCAACCCCACTACTGCCAATTAAATTCAACACTGCTGTCTACCTGTTCCTTTGGAAATCCAAAGAAAATTAATTGGCTCTAGATTGACTTTTTCCTCAGTCTTAAAAACAAAATTAAAAAAAAGAAAGAAAAAGTAGATAGATATTTGGTTGCAACATCAATCTTAATATATATTATTTAATGTGCAAATATGGAGTAGTCCTTTCTCTGCAGATTTTTGTTAGGGTCTTGTTTATATGTAGCGGGCAGGATCTTTGAATAGAAAAAATTGAGTTTTTACCTATGAAAAAAATTCCTGAAGTCTTTACAGAAAGTCAGAGTGTTTTGCCTCCCCTTTTGTTGTATAACGCAAGAGAAACTACAAGGAAAAACCCATTATTGTGCAGATACAGATCTGTATCCTTCAGATATTTTCAAAACCAAACTCCTTTAATTCTACCCATCTCATCTTGTCATTCTTACTTAAAAGCATGGTATACTTTTCATTTTTTATTTTTATTGTTCTCTCATTTTGCTGAAACATGGTGATCCAAATAACCAGAGCCCTACAACTATTAGCAAGATTCTAGATGGGCTTTCACTCTTATTTGGCAGTGCCGTAACACTTCACGGAGCTTTCGATATCATGGCAGGTACAACCTGCTGAACTCAGCAGCATTCCACTCTCTGAGGTTTACCTGAGATTATCATTCATTTTGCAGTTTCTAACGCACCCATGGATTTTTTCCCACTCATTTTCTCTAAACTGATTTTTGTTTTTCTTGACATTTGAATATAGTTTTCTCACTTTCCCCCTCTTTCCTGGTGAAAGAAATGTGGTTTGGATTTGAGCCCCGCTCAGTGCATGTTCAGAGAGCACATTTTGAAAATACAGCGCACCTAGGAACGAGGAGATGCAAGAGCTCTTTAAGCCTAAAAACTTACAAGTAGACACACACAGAAAAATAATCTCAAATCCATCAGCCTCTCTAGCAGCTCTTCAGCAGATGCTACAGTAGCATCCCCATTTGTTCACCTACCGCTTCAGTCCCTGAGCAAGGTATTTTCAAGCGCTACTCAAACTGGGGACAACGCAGGTTCTCTCCCAAGTTGCAAGGCTGTGTTTCACCCTTGCTACTTAAACTTCCCAAGACCAACATGAGAAAAAGGAAAAAGAGGTTCCTCTGTGGTTACACGTAGTGTAGATCAATGCCAGTCTTTTTAGAAATTGCAATCCTTTCTGGCTCAGCATGTATAAAGAGCGAGAGTAATTGCTGGGCACAAACGTTTCCCATCCCTCAGCTGAGCTCCTGAGGTTTCCTATCAATGCTTGAAAGAGTACAGCCTGTTGTTAATCTCCCGCATTAAAGAGCTGAGCTGACATGGAACTGGGGTGGAGCAAGGGCTTCACCCTGCCATCCAACTCCTTTGTAACCCTAGGAAGACCAGGACCTAAGGTCTTAGACATCCTGAAGCCAGTTGATGCTGGCAAGATTGCAGAGGGTGCTTAAAACGATGCAGCAAACCCAGATTTCAGGCAGCCGAGATGGAAACCTTTCCCAGCCTCATTTGCCTCCAGTCCCATTGGGGTCAAGCAGCCAAGAAGAAATGACACCCATAAAACCAGACAAAACACTTTGATTGTCTGCAGCTCAAACCACTTTTGCCTACCTGGCAGATGGTCTGGCAGAGGAGGGCAGTCGAGCAAGAGGAGAGGGAAGCAGGTAACTTTGCACACCAGGGTGTGCTCTGCGATCTGGCCTCCTGGGAACCTTGTTGTATAAACACCATTTAAGAGTTCCTAACATCCCTTTCAGACCCTTGTGGGGGAGTATTTAATAGACGAAGGGCTCTCCTCTCATTAAATTAGATTCTGGATTTAGAAACACACCTGCACCGCCTATCTCACTGCAGGAACTCTTAAGCACAACTTGGCCGTAAGCCTGCATAGCGACTTAGTGAAGTAGTATTTAAAGCCCTTCACGGAATTTGACAGCTTTCCCAGAATATCCTCTTCACTAATCGGGGAGGCAGAGAATTATTTTTTTCTAAGAACTAGACTCTCCCAATTTTAGCCCAGACTGCTAAAATACAGTGTAATTAAATTCTTCTTTCACATCCGACCAACAACTAAACCTTCCACTTCAGAATAGGTTAAGGTAAAAAAAAAAAAAAAGAAGAGAAAAAGACAAAAAGAAAAAAAAAGCTTTTACTTCTAAGCATTCAAGACAAATAATGAAGGAGGCATAAAGCAAATACTGTAAAGGATCTTGTTTCAAATCAGTTTCCAGAAGCAGCCCTGAATTAGAACAGAGCAGAGAGAGAAGCTGAGGAAGAATCCATCTAGACAAGTTATTTTCTGTCCGTATCCCTCAGTTTAGCCTCCAGTGCATTTGTCCACGTAAGTCTTTGGACACGGGAACGTGACGGGACTGTTACACGGTGGGACTAATAAATAAAATATTTTGATTTTTCGTGTGCCTCACTGCTGATCCTGAAGCAGTTTCTAGATTGATGGCACCGACCTGCACCTACAAGGTACATACAGATTTTGGCACCATTTCAATACCGAGCAAAGTCTTGCAAAGGAAAGTTAAAACACTTTGCTAAAAGTTTCAGAGTTTAGCAGAGCCGTGTAATTAACGTCTTGCTGCTTTTCTCTATTTGGTGAAAGTATTCAAAATAATGTGATATGAAATGGATGATTTTTGTTTGCTTGGCAGCTATCCAGCATTTCAATAGCAGGGTGGCTGCTGTGCTCAGGGTTGAATTGTCCCAGCACATCACGTTTGTACAATTTCATCTCTGTCGTACACAATCAGGCAAGGGAATAGCAAAAAGTTTTTTTTTAATATTCTATCTTTACAACAAGCAAACAACCCAGAAGAGTGGGTTTCAGATTTTGGCTGGGGATTAACATACAAATGTTCTGAAAATTAGGGATATAATTATGTGAAGTCAATTACAATTTTCAGTTACATATTTCCTAAGGCTTTATGTTAAGCAACGTCAGGCATCCTGGGCTTGTAACTCCTCTCAGTCCTTTGCATCATGTACCAACACAGAAGCACCACAACCAAGTGACTCCAAAAACAGATGTTAAGAATTTTGCAGGTAAGCAAAAGTGAAAAAAGACTTGTGTGTCTCAGCTTCAAAAAGTACGTGGGGTGATCTTGGGGCTCTTGGTCATCCAAAGCTTTTGCTATGCTGGTGATAGCAACAGAAAGCCAAGAACCCAGATATATTTTTTCACTCCTGGATCTAATTATTTTAGGGTTAATTGCAATACAAAATAAAGTTACTGATTAATAAAATACGTGTGTGTGTGTGCGCCTTTCTCAAATTTTATTCACAGTTTGTAAGTAATAAAGAAGTGGGAGTCAATTATCTGCACTGAATGTAATCACAAGCCCATAAATTCTTTTTAGTATATTGGGTTATGGCTTTGCATACTAATGGCTCATACTCCTTTCATTTTTTTCCCCAGAAGTTTTCTGTACAACATGGTAATTACATAAATTGCAGCATTCTTTTTGAGTGGCTGTTGGAAAAAAGGAGTTTAGAATTTTAAAAGAATCGTTGTTTCCTTGCTTTTAAGAGAGTCCCACATCTGTACACCCATGCATCACATGCTCAACGGGAGCTCTGTAGGGAAATACCAGGCATTTACATGACTGGAGAGTTTAATTCAAATATTTCCTAGAATGAGAAGAGTCAACAATAAAGACAGACAATGACAAAGGAAAGGTGACAGCGGCTGGGGAAGAGATCCTCGGATAGAGCACTGCCGTGGTTTAGGGCATCATATTTTCAGATAACTGCAGACTTCTTCGAGAATGTACAAAGAGAAACTGCAGGCATGTTGAAGAGATACAGGAAACACAACCTCCAAGAGAAGACTCTTTGTTTACTCTAAGAAGAACGAAAAGGATGGGTAGTTACACATTAGCCCAGTACAGCGTGAGTAATGCCAATCTCGGAGGACCTCAGCAGGCTAAAAGAACATCTCTGGGAGAGGAACTCTATTTTATCTTGCCGATAAGTAAGAAGAAGGGACACGGTGATTTCTTCGGGTGTCTTGTAGGCAATTCTATGATTCTTTAAAAAGACGATGAAAAGGCAAATCTGAAATGGAAAGATGCATTAAACTATTTCGTCTGGGCTTTTAATTCTACAAAAGCTAATCAGCTTTCTTTCCTAGGTTACATAAACCATAATTTCCTCTATATTTGTTACATGACTACAAATAGCTAATAAGTATTGAAATTATGCATGGCTATAAGAATTGCCATGTTTCTCAAGTGAGTTACTGAATACCCTTAGCATACCTCATAAATGTCTCTATATACTAATGACCAAACTAATTGTTAGTAGTATTTCTCCTATTCACTCATTACAGTCCAGTTTCAGAATATAAAATGTGCTTGATAAAATACGAGTTTTCATCAGTTACAGACTGGCAGCTAGCAAAGCAGAAAATAGAGAGAATGGCCATTTCTATTTCATATTGCTTAATATCCATCACTTTAATGGAAATGAGATAAAGTAGATAATGGTAATAAGAATAGTATTAGCAGCACATACATACATTACATATTTCTCAGAGGTATCATTGTTGTACCATTTACATTATTAATATTAAAACGTCTTGAGCAGCACAAGCCAATGTAACCAATACTATAAATATTACCTTTAATATAAAAGAGTTGAATGAGCTTTTAACCTTGAATTTGATACAATGTTGAAAATAACTTTTAGACTTATATGACCTAGCTCGTGTGAATAGCTAAGTACTTTTTCCCTCAAATAAATCTGTCTCCAAAGTAGAACTTCCTTGGACTATTTTTAGCTGTAATAACTGTTGCACATTAAGTGATCACAGACCTTTTCTGCACTTCTTGTAAGTCTAACTCAGGAAGAAATGTCAGTTTAGAAGAAGCTTTTGTAGGTAATGTTAAATACAAAGACACACTTTAAGAAATGTTCCATTTTAGGATTATTTCATTAAAGGAAAGTGTTCAGGAAGGTTATCCACATGTTCAAATACCCTGAGTCCGAGTAGAAATCTGATTTAAAATGTTTTTTGAATCAGACTACTTTACAAAAAAAAAAAAAAGGAAAAACGAAAGGGAGAGGGGAAGAAAAAAAGAGGGAGTTTGGATTCTTCAAAATAAGCAGCACCCGGATCATAGAAACACTGAGGTTGGAAGAGCCCTGGGGAGGCTGCTAGGCCAACCTCCTGCTCCAGGAAGGGTCAGCTACGGGAGCCAGAGATCTGGTCTGTCTTCTCAGGGCTTCCTCCAGCCCATCCCAGGTATCCATACCCCCTTGGGCTAAACACTGAGGACAGGAATTAGAGAAGCAGAAATGCATGTTGTGCTCGGAGTGTAGCTCTGTGCAAGAAGCCTGTGAGGGGGCACACCTTTGCCTGCTCATCCAGAGGTGATAGGGTCAGGAATGAGGCAAAAACGGGAAGCCGGAGCGCAAAACATAGTGGCAGCTTTAGGAAGAGAGCAATCATTGGATCCTGTCTGCAGGGTGCCGCCGTATGACCACGGAAGAAATGGCAGGGCAGAGCCTGGGTAAGGGAGAAGTAGAAAAATCAGTGCAGGAGAGGAGTGAGCTCATTGCCAAATGCTATGAGCTGGAGATGGACTTACAGAATAGGTGCTGTTATCTGACCCCGACTGCTGGTATGACTAATTTTTTATGAAGATGGTTGAGGTGATATGTCTACTTTCCATTTAACTAAATAACTATGGGGAAAAAAAACCTCTTTTGTCTTCCTTAGCCTAATATACATCAATTTAATGTAGAGGATATAAAGCATATAGTACACCCAGATACATGTGCCGGCAGTCATGAAATTTGATTATGCAGAAGAAATGGAAGGAATCTTCGACGCAGATTTGAATGACTATCACTGTGAAGAGCTGGATAACCATGAGGTTTAGGTGTAAGATGTAGGTTAGAAATTAAGAGTTTGAAGCTCAACCTCTTACACTAGGGACTATTGATAAGAATTTGTTGTAAGTCAGATAATCATCAGGTGCAAATGGTGATGGAGGGAAGACCTATTACTCTAAATAAGTACAATCTACCAGTATAATGTGCCTGTGAATAAGGCAAATGCAATACCAGGATTGTTGGGCGAGCAGAGGTAGGAAATATTAATGATGTTGCATAACGCAGTGATGAGTTTTCACCTGGAACACCGTGCACTTGCAATGTTCAAGAAAGAGTAGTTTAAATAAGCAAAGCAGAAAAAAAAGTTAGGAGGAAGTGCTAAGGTACTATTGCTGGTAAAAGGTAAAAAAGCTGGGACTGTGTAGTTTTAGCAAAAGGAAGGCTGCGAGGGGACACTGTAGGACTGCTCGGCTGAAAGGTACTGTGAAATCAAACCGTATGGAGCAAGAGTTATTTAAGATGAAGGATGCTGTTGGCAGAAAATTAATCAGGTATGAATTGGCTAGGAACAAATACAATCCAAAACCTACAAAGTTTCTGAAAATAATAAGTCTGGGGTTCTGAAACAGCCCTTCAGGAAGCGCTGGGACAAAAATAACCCTTAATTTTAATGCAAATCTTTATGGCGTCACAAGCAGGATTAAAGACATGTCTGCAATAGTGGGGGTCTGCTCAGAAGAAATGTAAGAGGCTTCTCCTTGGCTTGTTTTTCTTCTCTCACAAATCCATACGCAGGCAAGCACCAACTGTTTATCGGTGTGGTGCTTTCACTCCATATGTCAAGAAACAAACTCCCATCTCCGTGGTGCAAAAGGAAGAATAGGAAGTCGCTATTAAGAACATGGGTACTGTTTTATTTTTCATAAAATGCTATGATGGAGTGATACAGCAACGAGAAAAAAAAATAGCCAACTTCAGATCTCCCAAGAATGACATTAAAAAGTTAAGCAGCACTTAGTCTTCTTTAAGATGTCATTTCTGTTCAGTGTAACTGTTAGACGCTTAATGCAGATAGATGGGCTAAGCAGACTCTGTGAAGACAAAATTCCTCCTTTACATCCACTCTAAAAGCTTTTAAAATCTCTCTGTCAGGAACAATTTGACTGCATATCAATTGCATTCCCCTACCACTGCAAAACTTATAATAAGGGAATATCATGGGGAGGAAAAAACACATTTTGATAACTCTGACAGTAAAATGAAACACTGTCAATCCGATCGGCAGGAAAGCTGGGACTGTACATTAACCTCGCTTTGCTCATTAAAGTTCTCATTCAATTAAAATAGCAGCCGGGATATGCCTGAGTGATGCCACAACGTCCTGCTGCCAACAAGTTCATTTCTGGTGTTTCTCTGTTGGTCTCACGAAGAACGAGCTCTGGGACTTCAAAGCTTTTCAGGGCATCGACGTGGTTTATAATAGAGATCAACTAACAAAATATCCTATATCCTTGACACAAAGGATGTGCTGTGCCTATATCTAAGGACCGATTCAAACATTTTCCTGGTATTTTCAATGTGCAGTCTGAGGTTTTCTACACCTCTTCTTTAAGTGTATGGTTTATATAGATAAAACCACTCTGCTTTGAAAATGAAAGATCTGAAAGAGGTCTTACTTCATGTTCTTCTATTTTTTCTCTGTGCTTTTCTTTCACAAAATAGAGAAGAAGAGCTATGAAATTCATAATTTAGCCTGGAGTTCTCAAAAGAATAAAAAAGTCAGTTTTATCCACAACAATAGATATTTATCAACATACTAACAGAAGCATAATTGAATCCTCTTCCATGTATATCTACAAGATCAAACTGATACCCAGGGTGAGAGGCACCATCTCCCAAATACCTATATTCTATGTATCAGTAAAATTATAATTCTCCTCACATACTCTTATTTAGCTCATAGTTTTCATAATGGCTCTAATAAATAGGAATAAGGGTGGCTATTTCCAAAGGACAAACTGGTGGCTTTATTCTCAATTCACAGTACCGCCTAAGCAAAAGCAAAAATAAAATAAAACCCAGGCATTCAGGCAAGGCTGGGAGCAGCTCTATTAAAGTCAATGTATAAGAATACATAAAACTGGGGGAAGAAGAATAACAAATGTCTTTAGATAATGCATGAGAATCACAGTATGAACCCTCAGCAGAGGAACATCTACAAAGAGAAGTTTGTCAGGAGAACCAATTTTTAACTTGCCATTTCACGCCACAGGGGGAAAGAATAAAAATTTCATAGCATCAGCATCGTCTGAAGAACTTTTTTGTGCTTAAATAGTATGTCCTGAACAATTTTAAAGCTCAAAGTATGGAAATTAGCATCACAATCCATTGCATCTCCTGCTTTCATTTGTGAATGGAAGTTGCTATTTAGCAGGACCGTCAGTTTGGTACCTTCAGTGACCAATGCATTACTTAGAAAAAAAATAGGTCTTATTAGCCAAAGTTTTTGCATCATTTTCAAAAGCTTTAAAAAGTGATATTTTTTAATCGTTTAACAAAGTTGCAAGCATCTCTGATTTCACCCCTGGACCAACTCATTTGGTTTGAAGGAGGAAATAAAAAAGTTTTCTTTTGTCAAGGCTTTATAAAAGTTTCATTTCAAAGAGATGTTTTATGGAATTAATATAATCTTGTAAACAGTCAGGATTAGCAACAGCAGTGCTGATCTGAACTGCAAGCGTGCTGATAAAGGAGCCACCAACGACACTTCCGCTACCCCGGGAATACATGAGAGGCTGCACAGAGCTTGTTCAGCAGCAAATCACTGCAAGCGGCTGGACAGGACAGCTGCGCTGGAGGAAGGGATCTACAAGGACAGAGCAAACAGGGAGACTGATTTCCAACCTTCATTAAATGCTGCACTACGACTTTCGAGTCTTCTCTACCTGTATGTTTAAAGACGTACAATATTCTAGCTTAGTATTTTGTGTTCTTAAGGAGAGAAAAAAAAAAAAAAAAACCCGAAGATTTCTTTTTATTAGAAAGCTCCTGGTACATCTCAGCATGTTTCCACCCAACAAAAGGTAGTTATCATACAGCTCTCGCCAGCTCAGCATCTTCTCAGTTTTACACCCTTCTCTTGACAGAGAGTGGGATTCTCTAACCAGACACATCTCCAACACGAGATGTCCATGCTAGAGCTAGCTGTCTAAAGTCTCCTTATAGTCCATAGAGGAAAACAAAACTTTCAGGTTACAATACTTGGCTTTCCAAAGCATGTCTAAGAGAAGCCATGAGACTATTTATTGCCTTAAGAAAACTTACTTTCTTCTTTGCCTGAACAGTGAGCCTAAGGTGAGAATCATTTCAGGTGAGATGGATCCCACCCAGAATGGCTTGTAAAGGCTATTCATGATAATATGGGGAGCATCCTTTCTGTTCCATTTCTCTCGCCAAAGACAGTGGATAGCGTTGCTGAAAATTGCCCTACCATAGGTATGGCTGCATGTGATTCCTGGGTGAGTTTGTTCCTGGGGCTGTAGCCATGGCCTGCTAACAACGAGCTTTCTCCAAGGAGGGGAGAACATTGATATTGCCAGTGACCGTCTCCACTGCTCTTCCACGATGTGCTTGGGTTTCAGTGCTAGGGCAACCGAATGAGAAGCACATTCTTCACCAGGATGAGTAAGAAGCTTCAGACATTAGTAAGAAGATGAACAGGCTTTTACCACCACAACAGAACTGCCAGATACTACGAGGAATAAATATCATGATAAAATGAGTTTAAAAAACCCAAACTAAATAATTGTAATTTATTTTTTTTTAGATACCCAAAGGTTTTTAATCTCAAAATTCTAATCTTCTGTCTGTTTAAGACAGGAGCCATATAAAAAATGTTTTAACATAACATGACTCTTCCCTGGTTTGTTCCACATCATGACTTGACCTAATACTTGGTCATCTCTCTTTTTTACATATTTGTTTCCAAGGTGACTCGTAACTGCATTCATAACGGCTCTTCACTGTTTGTCAGGCAGTGCCACTGAAATGCTGAAAACATCAAGCCCCATAAAACCAAAGTCTTGGAGCAATACAAAATCTTTTTGCTGGAGAAAAGCCAAGTTAGCAAAGGAACTGTGTGCTGCATTGCCCCTTCTCTCCAGTTTCCACATAACTACCCTGTACACAAGTGACACTTTCTTCTCTCCCCTCCATCCACCTGCTCCACCTTCTCCCTTCACCAAATCAGTTACCGTTGAGTTGACTAGTAAAAGGGACATTCTCCACTGGTAAATCACTGCCACGGTGGATTGGTTACAGCAGGTCACTCCGCGCAGCGTTCCTGGGAGCGCAACTCAAGGTACAGAGACCATATTCCCAGTTCTGCCATTGCCTTTGAATGATGCTGTACAAGTCGTACCACCTTTCTGTCCTTCAGTTTTCCATCTAAAATGGATTTATTAATACTCAATCTTTTATAAAGTAATTTGAAGTCTACAGCTGAAATATGATACTATTTTTTTTTTCTTTTTCATCATTGACCCCTCTGATTTTCTAATTTATTTTAGTCCCACTCTGCATTCTAAGTTTCTTGGTGGAGCAGGAGGGAGTTAAACAGGTTTGGTAGCACATTGAGTTATAGTCTTTCTCTCTGAGCCTTTAAGATATATACCGACACTCCAGCATCCAGAAAACTCAAGGAATATTTATGTGGTGAACCAAATCGGTGTAACTTCAACAAATACACTCAAGCTTTATGGTGTTGCAGATGCTCATCAAATAGTTGTTTACTTTTAAGCAGGATTTTTTTTTTTAATAAGATAGATACTGAATCAATAAAATGCCATCTCTTGCTGCATATTTTATGCAGCTCTCACCTAGCAGTTCCAAATATTCAATAGATTTATAATGAACTTCATTGTCCACAGCTGCACTTGGCTTTTACATCCTTTCACACCTAATCCTCACCATCTGCACACTCAAGATCTGACACGATCCCTAGCGGACCTTGCAGCGTACGAGCCTCCAGCTCTGCGGTTCTGACAAATTCCTCTCATCAGTCAAACCACATCCCATGCGCCTACAGAATTGTCCTTTTAAATTACTCATACGTTGTCAGCATATCGATGGTATGGGTTTTCAGGTATTTTAAAATTTTATAACTAAAGTTTAGTGTCTGTTTATCACCATATTAACAAAGGGCCTGCCTTCTTATTATACTAGATTTAGACTTTAAAATAAAAGTTTGATTATTCAAAACAACCTGAGTACAAAATGTATTGAAATACCTTTTAAAGGTCAGTTCTAAAATGATTATCATTATGGTTTTGACATTTCAGATTTTTTTGCAATTATTCAAAAGCTTAGTCCTCGAGCTATTTGCACAGGAAAACAGGCAATGTAATTAGACATCTTTAAATACTTAAGACAGTAGGTGCCATATCATTCACCTTTCACATCATTTAAAGATACTTCTACAGCTTTCATTAATATTGCAAAGTTAGCTGCAATATTCTTGGCTACGATGCCTTTGAAGTCATTATTATCTCTGGCTGCAAAATCAAACAATAAGCTGACATATTGGCTAGCTCATTAAATGCTGTCTCCTTCGTTGTTGGTTTTTTTTGGGGGGGGGGTTCTTTAAATTATTTTTTCTAAGGAACAGATTGTACAGTCCTCTTTCATGTGAGAATGAAAGCCTGAAGGATGCAGCCCAGCATTATTGCCCATGCGATCTGCATGACAGTCCAATTATGGAGTTACTTTTGTATGTCAATTTAAGAAACAGAAACCTAGGGGTACCGAATCAGTGCGTTTGTTTTTCTTATTGAACCTGTATAATTCAGCTGAAGAGCACAGGAAGTAATGGTGATACTGCTCCAAACCCAGGGAGCGACAGAAATTTGGATTACCAGCACAGAGCCGCTGTGACTGAATACAACAGCATCCTTTTAACCCAGCAGCATCAGTAAATCCCCTAAGCTCATGGCGTGCTCCACATCCCAGACACTTTGAGCTGGGAGAACGGTTTTACAGGCTGGTCTGCACGCAGGACAGCATTCATTCAAGTGGTCACAGGAAGCCAGGAGAGAAAGTGCTTGACGACAATCCTGACACACAGTTAATGCACAGCTATATCTCCTTGTGGACCTGAGGGCTGGACACACTCCTGCACCCTTCTGTTAGATATATCTTAAAGTCTTCTGGGTCTCTTCTAGCATTTATTACCGCTTCACTAGAGCCCTAGGTGTACCTTGAGTGGGGAGTTAAAATGTATCTTAAGAACAAGCCATTATTTAAATAAGAAATAAAATAATGATAAAAAACCCTACAGGAGTTGGTGTGCACCACGACATAAAACTAGCAATATTTTCAATTTAATGTAACAACTTTCTTCCTCTCTAACAATGCTGGCTCTCAGAAAAGTTTGAATCTATGGGACGTACCAATTTTGCCCTACTGTATTTTCCTTGTTACTTTCAAAATAATCAATAGTTTTAAACAAAAGAGAAGAGAAAGTTGTAATTTCTGCCCTGGAAAAAAACCACCTCTATTTTCTGAAAAGCAAAAAGCATGGTTATCTACTATTGGAGGACAAGAATAATAGGTATTAATGATGGCACTTCTGCTAATTTCATAACCCTTTCTCCCGGCTGAGTGAAACAGGCTTTATTCAATGAACCTCAATGAATTTCAAACATTGGGACACCATAAGGTAGCACCACTGCAACAGCACTGTGCAGCATATCTAAACAGTGCAAAGACATCTATTTTAGCTAGCTGCAGTAGATAATAGATTAGCTATATTTGCACTCCTCAACAGCAAATGCTCTTTAAAACAAAATTAGCCTTTGCAGGAATATTTCAAAGGAGTCAGTGAACCCATATAGCTTGGGGAAGTGCAATGCAAAGTCTGCAATAACATATCCTGTAATTCCCTTTTATTGCCTTCAGTGATTTTTCCATAGATTTCCTCATCCCTAATTTTAGAAAATAATTGTCTCACTCATCAGTTTCTTGAATGCAAAAAAGTCACTCCTAGGAACATGAAAAATGGATGTCAAAACCCGCCATGTACTAGACGGAGTTATTCTCCCTTAGAAGTAACCATAAGAAAGCAATGAGCGTTGGCACAAAATTCCTGCTTCATAGATCTGAAATTTAATAGGAGTAATTGTAACAAATGGGAGTCTTATTATTCTTTGACCTACACAAAATGGGTCAATTTACAATCTTTTCCAAAGTCAATGTGCATCTGTTCAACACCCATACTACAACATGCAAGTTAAGGTACCCGAAGCTGTACCGCACCACTCACATCCCAGCTGAGCAAAACTTTCTGCCAGCTTCAGCTCTGGATTTCTGCAAGTCAAGCTGGAAATTGGCTCATGACACATAGCTCTAACGAGGAAGATAGTGCTGCTATTTTCACAGCAGCATCGGTCTGTCTAATGCCAAGGAACCGTTCTTGAGACGTCAAGAAAAACTACCTTGGCTTAACTATTTCTTCAGGAACTTCCCAAGGACGTTAGGGAGATGGGGAAGGGGAGGGGACCTGGAAGAAGGATCAGAAAGGAGAAAGGACAATTGGATGGTGAGACTGAGTGGTACCAGAGAGGGTTGCCTAAAAGAGGTGGAAATTTGCAGCTGATGTGAAGTGAATGAGACAGGCTTTCTGCTGGGATGACAGCATATCGTAGTATAATTAAATATTTACCATAATGAGTACTCACAAGGGAGTGTCCATATGCAAAATCCGTATTTCCTTCTGACTGCTTGGCCTTGCAGCCCTAACAGTGCTCTTTTAACAATGTGTGTGTGTGTATTAGATCTAATTATATACACACGCGCTGCACACCACACACCAGTTTTCATATGGGGATATTAACATTCCTTATAAATTAATTAAACCTAACAAGACGCCCATAATTAAACAGCTAATGTTTATTATTTCTGTTTTACTATTGGGAAACAGACCCAGTGAGATTAAGTGCCTTATCTAAGTAAATGAACCTCCAGATTACAGTGGGAACACGGTCCAAGGGCCCTGATTCCCAACCAAACGACTATTTAAACTTTGAAGGCTCTGTGCATGAGCATAAAACAAATTTCTCTCTGCTTAGTTTTGAATGTGTCCTTTTCCAGCTGAAAAATTACTTCCATTATTGGATATTAACAGTAATAGCTGAGAATCTGTTCCTTAAAAAATAAAATCGATTCAACACTTTTCTGAACTTCTCATGGTCTTCATTTTGTGTGTTTGCTTTCACATGACTTTCAGCAACACGCAGTCCATTTACATTCAATCCGGTGAGATGCAGGAGCAGTGCCTTTACTAAGCCACTGCTCTAATTAATTGAAATGTTTTTGCAGATTGACAAATACATTATGTGAATTACAGTTTCTTCCATCTAGCTGTCTGATCAATTTGGGCTGGAGCAGATATAGATATCGAGGCATCATCTGGTTATT
Source organism: Phalacrocorax aristotelis (assembly GCF_949628215.1). Lineage (NCBI taxonomy): Eukaryota > Metazoa > Chordata > Aves > Suliformes > Phalacrocoracidae > Phalacrocorax > Phalacrocorax aristotelis. Next base: position 80,063,871 of record NC_134279.1, read on the forward strand.
TTTTAACCTTCAGCTGTACAGGACCTGGTAAAAAGCAGTGAGATTTTATGGAATGTTTCTTCTTTTAGATCACAAATAAACACCAATTAAAGTACTGAAACACGACCTTGAGGTGACCATCATTTTCATGGGCCATTTATTAACTACCACAGATTAAAATATGGAGAAAAATATCTTGGTATTTTTCTTTAAAGCTATAGGTAGTGCAAGTTGCAAGAGTACAGAGGAGCTGAAAGACCATTAGCCTGACCCAGTGTGGCAGTTCCTATATTCCTAAAGAAAAGAAGCCATATAACAACCTACAGTCAAATCCATTAGCGAAAGTAACTACCTACTGACCTCAAATCACATTTTCTTACTCTCTGTTTAATTGCAAGATCACGGAACAACTGCAGTTTCAGATCACCTGCAGCTAGTTCCTTATCAAACCTCTGCATACGGGTGAGCCCTAACCAGTCCTCGTGCCGGAGACTGTCAACACATCAACTTACCTTTGCACACCGTTTGAGAACTTGAAAGAAAACCAGACAGTTGTTTTTTAAGCTTGAAATCCCTCATTATTGATCCATGGAACATTAACACATTTCATGGTTTGTTTGTTCCATAAAAATAGTAACTAGGTTGTGTTGAAGCGCCACTTTTTAAAGAAACAACAAAACACAAAACAAAGTGAGACAAGCCTCAGTGGGCAATTAGGTTCTGCTGACGCTCTTGGAAAAGGTCAACACTGCCAACTTCCACTTTAGAAAAGACGGAGTAAGTGATTCCTCTACAGCTCCACAACACCAACGTGTTTGTCTCAGCTCTCGCCTGGTACTGGGCGCCAAGCAGACTCTACAAAGGGTACAGAAACATCCTCTGCTTTGTGGGAATCTCTTAAAGATGCAATCTGACTGAGTTCTGCTTTCTTTTCTCCCCCACCTTTACAGTCTTCCCAGCGCACAAATCTGGCCTGGCCCTTCATGTTGCTTCTTTAGATTCCTCTGCCTTCTGCCAGGCAGGTGATGGCTCAGTGACTCTTTGCCCTGTATCAGTATTTCCTGCACAGATGCCCAATATGATAAAACACACAATCAATGCCTCTATCAATCATTCCAGAAAGAGAAACCTGAATTTGCACACTAAGTTATATCAGCAAACCTTTTCTTTTTTCTTTCATTTGGCATAATTAGCCTTGTTTTTTCCTGCTGCCAGAGCACTCCATAATCACTCCGTTGCCCTCTTCTTGCCAATATATCTGCTGCTGTGACTTACTGCTCTGCCGCAAGTACTCTCAAAAGAGCCTGGCTGGAAATGGAGACCCAGAGAAACACAAGAGCCACCTCCAGCAGCAGTACCGTGAAACAGAATAATTTTGACAAAGTGCGAGTACAGCATCACCTTGTCAAACACGACAGATAATGAGCTTGGAAGCAGCCTCCAAGCTACTTGAACCAAAAAAGATGAAAGCTGGCCAAACGTTGGTTAGTTATTACAAAGTTTTTAAAATCTGTCAGTCACATAGGAACCTTTTGATAGACGGTACCTTTTCCCGCTCCTAAAAACAACAGATAAAAAGAAAATAGCAAGAAAGAAGGATTTTGTTTACTCAGCTCTCCAACCTGTGAGTTGAAAAGGAGTGCCTGGAAGTCCTCTGATATCTCTCCTGATCTACAAAGCCCCTCAGAAAGGCTCCAAAATCATCTGAGACATTGAGAGCTATCAAGCACTTCAGCTACCTTCTCCCTTAGACTTCTGCTCTATTTCTGGACCCAGAAGAGGAAGTGGGCTCAACGGCATGCAAAAGTATGAGAATAAACAATTACTGAATGTCAAAACTATCAACTTCAGATAAGAAATAAATATACTTTTGAAACAATGAGAATAATTAATCATTAGAAAAGTCTCCTAATGGTTATGCTAGATTCTTCAAAATGGGCCACTTTAAAATGAAGAAAGGATTTATTTCTGGAAGATAGGCTCTACTTTGAATAGGAATTTAATGAGGGAAATTCTTTGCTCTGTGTTACGCGGAGGTCAAAAGAGATGATCAAAATGATCCTTCCTGGATTCACCATCTGCAAATCTATGTCTGTCTTTCACTAGGAATTGTATTTTTGTGCTTCTGAAGGAGGATGAGAATGAAAGATAATTCACTAAGGTAGAACGAATAAAAACCTTGGGAAAATTTACTTGTGCTGCACTGCAGTCTATACCAATGACAGCAAAGCAGCATTTTTTTTGTTAAGGAAACATATTGTGCAAAGACTCTCATGCATTTACTATTATTCAGTGCCAATTAAAGTAAAGGTAGCCTAAATTTGGAAAAATCATTTCAAACTGTTCATTAATCCTTAACTACTGAGATAGTGAAGGGGAAAGTGATCTTTAATTTAATGTGATATGCAACAATACACTAAATAACAGTTCTAATACATAGAGAAACATATAAAAATAGGATAACCTAATTATAGGCTTAATATATGGTGACCTGATAACTATAGGATGTACAATATATTAATAACATCCATTGTGCACAAGATAATATAGACTCCTAACTTCTGCTGCATGCACACTCCCAAAATACACAAAAATGCATTTATTTTAGAAGTTAAATGTAAATATTACTTCTTAGTAATATGGTGCTGGGGCTGTCTGGAAGCTTTTTCCCACCTATGGTCCCTGGGGTACTACTGTTTTCTGGGTTTTCATCTGGGCAGTTCTCAGTGCTGCTTTCTGTTACACAGGGACATTGTACTCTAAAATATTTTTCATATCTTTATGCAGTCTTGTTGTGGAAAAGCAGGACCCAACAGTGCCTTTCTTCTCCGTGTGCCAATAAGGTTACTTCTGAGCAACATTTCTTGTAATGATTCCCCCCCCATAACTGAAACAAAAAGCTGTCGGAGCTTAAGATTTACACACAACTCGCGTGGGATTCTTCTCACCTCTTCCCCCTCCTTTTATTCTCCTTCCTCATTTCCTTTTTTCTCACTTTATTTAACTGAACCTTCTACATTTCTTTTATCTATCCACCCTCCTTTCCTTCCCCCTGCCTTGTCTCACTTTCTCTAGCGAACCCTTTTCACCCAGCAGGCAGACGCGTGTGCTCTGCGGCTGGAGGGGCCAAACCTCTCGGTCAGCTTATCAAAAACATGGAGAGAATGAGGGGAAAAAAAGGTTAACAGAAAGAAAACAGCTACACTTTAGAAAAGAGATAGAAATACAATGGTTTTCAGCTGAATAATGATGCTTACACCAAGTAACCAAAGCACTGTGAGTCACAGGACTGAAGATCCTCCTTTGGAAGAATTGATGCTGGAAACAAACACCTTGAATTTCTGAAACAAATAAACAAAGAAAAGACCCCACAAGATGACATTTTAATTGTGGACCAAAACAGTGTAGGAGAATATAATGTGGAGGGAGGATTTAAATGCTGTCAGGTTTTCAAAGCAACCTTGCATTTCACGATCTAGAGCTTTGACACTCCCTCTCTGAAAATTCAGCTTATATTGAAATTTTCTTCTCTCTCTCCTGGTTTAGTTTAGCTGTGAATCACCTGTTCTTCTGCTCCTGGGAAAGATGCTGTTAACAATTTGACATCCCTCCCTCTGTGCACTAAGCACATTCCAGCTCTTGCTCCTACTGATTGCAGAAAGGACATAGAGATATCTCAGATAAACATATTTATTACGGTATCAGAACGCATGGTTACACTTATGCCTTGGTGGCTAGAAGCACCTACCTAGCAATAAAAATCTTAGCAATAAGCAACTCTGGTACAGAACATGAAACTCTGGGATGGACAATTCAGGTCTCCTAAAATACAGAATTGTCTCCCAGTGGATTCATATCTATTGTACTTTAAATGCCCATGTTGAAAAGGAGAGTACCATAGTGTTATCCTAGAGTGCTTATAGTCTGAAAGACAAGAGTCATGAACACGCACAGTGTGATGGAGGATGATGACACTGTGAACGTGTGATCAAATTATAATTGCAAATACAAATGGTAAACAAAATTGTAATGATGCCAGTTAGCCTTCTCTTCTATCAAAAACGTGGTGTCCTGAACAAGGCGCCAGATCCACCAAGTAACTTCAGTATATCTAATTCTCATTTACAAATCTGCTTCTACCCGCTTGAGTTTTTAAAATAACGTTGTGGACACGTGTCCCCATTCCTGTATTATGTGTTACTTAAATACATTCAGATGAAACCTTTGCCTCGGTTTCCCTACTATACTTGACCACAGCAACAACTAAGAGCTCATTTCCACTGCGCAACTATGTTCATCCTCCAGTCATCACTAATGACCACCTTACTGCATAAAAGATCGAGGGTGGTGAAGGTACATGAAATAAATATACCTGGAGGTGTAAAAAAGCTGGCTGAGAGATACTGAAAAGCAGATGGGAAAAGAAGAACTTGACAGTTTGTTTTTTTCTGTCTCGGGGCAGGGGAAGTGAAGACAATAAAAAGAATATTATAATTATCTTGTTTATGAAAAGAGAGGAATTATGCATGTGAAATAGGAGTTAACAGTGGCTGGTTTTGCCTTCTTATATTTAAAAATAATTCAACACTTGGGGACCTTTGGGTGTGATCCCCCCCCCCCCCCAACCTCTAGTTAAAAGACAGACTAAAAAAACCTCATGCACCGATAAATATATGGAAACTTTAATAGCTACCAGAATAAATGTGCTAAATATAGATACTAAATGAAATGCTAAATCATAAATAGAGATATTTTTCATTTATGTATGCTTTTACTTTCCCATTCACACATCCAATGTACATACATACATACATTTTTTTGGAGGGGGGTTATAATTTTGAATTCTAATTCCCATCCTAACAAACATGTTTTTTTTTTCACGTACAGCTCTGTAAGAGCAGAAATGTTACACTCAAATCTATCATTCCACAAGCTGATTCAGCAAGCGTCACGCCATTTAAGACATGAATCTTCAACCAAATTATAACAACAGAAATCGTTACCTAGGAGAGAAATCTGTCTTAAAATAAATGTCACAGTATAGAGGGTATCAGCTGAAGAAAACCCATCCATCATCCACATCCCTTTATACTACCTGAAGCTGGCCATGAGAAACAACATTTCTCTTTCCCGGAGGCAGCTTCCCAAGTGGTGAAGCCAGAGCCATCACACTGCAGACACCACGCTGACACCGCAGCTTCAGATTTTGATATTAATGGATTTTCTTTAAGGTTGGAAAAGACCTCTGGGATCATCAAGTCCAACCACCAACCCAACACCCCCAGGCCTCCTAAACCATGTCCCCAGGTGCCACGTCTGCACGGTGTTTGAACCCCGCCAGGGGTGGTGACTCCCCCACCTCTCTGGGCAGCCTCTTCCCATGCCTGAAACAGCTGCTTATAACAGCTGCTTATTCTACAGACAGCTGCGAATAGCCACCTACAAGACGATATCACAACTCATTGCACGTTGTAAGCCACCCCATTCCCCATGTTACAGTTGGCTGACAGCACCCCAAGGGCTGCAGGAGACACCGCGGCTGCTGGGCCAGGCACAGTGCGCTTTGCCAGTCGATCCTGCCAGCAGGCACATGCCTGGTGAATGGAAATTAAAAGCTGATACCAACATGAAATCAGACTCCCCATAATTACTGATTACAGGAGAGGACCCTGCCTTGGCGCGCACTCCTCCTACTCAATCCGTGATGCTCCACTTCCTCTTCACACACCACAGCATAGAGTTCAGAAGAAAGACCTTCAAATTATAGAAGTTGGAGGAAGAGATTTACCTATCCCATACTGGACATGGTGGCTTCTTTTATTCACAGAATCCCAGAGTGGCGGGGGCTGGAAGGGCCCTCTGGAGCTCACCCCGTCCCACCCCCTGCGGGAGCAGGCACCCCCAGAGCAGGGGCACAGGGCCGCGTCCAGGCGGGGGGTGAATGTCTCCAGGGAAGGGACCCCACAGCCTCTCTGGGCAGCCTGTGCCCCTGCTCTGGCACCCGCACAGGGAAGGGGTTTGTCCTCCTGTTCAGGTGGAACTTCCCGTGTTCCAGCTTGTGCCCGTCGCCCCTTATTCACGTAAAGCAATTGAAATACAGATACTATTTACGTACGGTCTCTTACCTTACAAGTAGAAAGAAACATGCTCCAGTGCAGAAGAGCTATAGCACAGCTCTTTTTTACATTCCTTGTGGTTTTATTTAGTTAAGAAATTTGCACGAAACTTTAAGAGGGCACCTGATACATATGTACAGACAGATTTTTTTGTTACCCTGTTCCCACTGTTGTTTAGCAAAGAGACGGCATCTATCACAAAAGCTGCAATAGACTTTTATAGCTCTGCTACTAAGAGGAAAAATATGAATAAATGACCCTGAATGCAGCAAATTGTAGCAGAGATTTTTAAATTGCATAAATTATATTATATATTGTGGCATATGCTTCAGGCTACACCAAAACCAAAGGGCAGATCCCTGCATGCTATTCATGAAGCCAATTTTCTTATGCACAATAAGCTGTAAAGGTAATAATATCCTGTAAAAGCAATTTAACAAAACAGAAGAGATACACACCATAATCAAGCTCTTTACTGTAGTACCCAAAACCTGTTCTCTGCTTCATGGGGCATCCACATTTTTAAGTTTTTCCTCCACAATGCACTTTTATAAGCAAGGCCGAGGATTCCTCCTGACTTCGCTCACTCTCCACACTAAGATAGACAGAAAACTAAGAGCATGTGCTGCAGCACAGTTTCTTCTTGCAAAACAAATTTCTGGCAACTTCAGCAAGAATATAGATTCTCGCAGCATGCAGTTAACCTCTTGGGCAAAACAGTATTTCTAAGTATATCTTCATGAATTTGGAGACAAGAAACAGGCAGTATAATTCTGTGTTGTCTTTGAAATAGACAAAAATAATTTATTGGGCCAACAGCTTTCGGCACTGATTCTCTGAAGTAACCACTAATGCAGAAAGAAGAAAAGGGACGAGGCTGGAATTAATGTGCTCTAGCACCACAGATGGGCTTCAGACCTTTCCATGCAGGACAGTGTTCAATTTCTTTCAATTCACACCTATAATTATGTTTTATTTTTGTTACATAGACTCTGCAGGAAGCATTTTGTTGGTGGGCACTTTCATCCTTTTTTTCTTCACATTTCTCCTGGCTCGCAGGAAGACAGAGGTCATTATGAGAGACAGCAATAAGGATGTTTCTCCCCAAACAAATCTTTATCCCATAAAAATGTAACACAGTTTTTGTTTATAAGCCTTAACATGTCGTGGCATGAGATACAGTTACAAGCTACACATTCAGCATGTCTGGCAGGATATAAAGAAGCCAAGCTAAAATCTTCAGGCACTATTTTAGAAACACACATTTCTGACTCAGAGACCTTTACCTCCTGTTGGCCTTCGCAGAATCACAGAATGGGTTGGGTCGGGAGGGACCTTTAGAGGCCATCCAGCCCAACCCCCTGCAGTGAGCAGGGACATCTTCAACTAGATCAGGTTGCTCAGAGCCCCGTCCAGCCTGGCCTTGGATGTTCCCAGGGATGGGGCATCGACCACCTCTCGGGGCAACCTGGGCCAGGGTTTCACCATCCTCACCGTAAAACATTTCTTCCTTAGATCCAGCCTAAATCTGCCCTCCTCTAGTTTCAGACCATCACCCCTTGTCCTGTCACAACAGGCCGTGCTCAAGAGGTCCCCCCCATCCTCCCTACAGCCCCCCTTTAAGCACTGGGAGGCCGCAATAAGGTCTCCCCGCAGCCTTCCCTTCCCCAGGCTGAACCACCCCAACTCTCCCAGCCTGGCCTCGCAGCAGAGGGGCTCCAGCCCTCGGAGCATTTCTGTGCCCCCTCTGGCCCTGCTCCAACAGCCCCATGTCCTTCCCGTGCTGAGGAGCCCCGAGCTGGAGGCGGCGCTGCTGGGGGGGATTTATAACACCCCAGTTCAATCCTTGAAGGAGATCAGAAGGGCCAGCTTATTTCTCTGTTTTCCTAGTGTGTTTGCTCGGTGGCGTCCTCGTCTCATGGCGTTTGGTCTGAGAGCATTGCCTGGTGCAATTGCACCGAGGACAGTGTGACTCCCCAGAAACACAAATCACACTGCATGCAGGGGTTACAGACACGACCGCGGCTTCACCTCTTGCCTGCTGACTTTCTCACTTTTTTTTTTTTTTTTAAAGAAGGAAACACACTGCAAAAGCCACCCATCTGGAGTAGATCGAGGAGATGCAAAGAGATTCATATGCAAAGCTGATCAATTCCTCAATCACTGCAATACAGGATTGCAAGCCTAGCATTTCTTTGACACTGCCTGGATGAATCCACAACTCCGCAGTGGCGCTTTACTGTGCTTCATATTCTGATGGAAATAATAATTTATCCTATGCTAATAGGTGACTGTATATTGATGTTACAGTTTGCAGGCAGGAATGAGATAATGGCTGCTCTGAGTCTGTTCCTCAAAGGCAAAATCCTCAACATAATTATAGCAATGCAGTACCTAGTCCATGGGACCTACCCTACTTTTAAAGGCAGGTAATTCCAAAACATCGCCTCCCTTTCTCTTTTAAAACAAAGTAATTTTTTTAAATTTTAATTTGCAAAAGTTAGCTAAGAGAATCAGGGGAGGGGGTAGCCATTCAGTGATAAAGATGAGTGAAGAGAGACTTTTTGTGTGACCGGATATCAGTAATCAGTAGTTTTCACTGACTTCATCAAATCATGCATTTTTATCATTTATTTAGTTCAAACTCAACATCTGACGCATGGTTGCCTTTGATTCAAGACATTCAGAGTGACAAGAAAAAAGTTTACTGTTAAAGATTAATCATATTCTTCTGTTCCCACTCTCCTTCTGCTCTTAGATTTAGGAGGATGCACTCAACTGTAGTTTTATTTTGACATTATGAAAAAATCTGGTTTAGATTCCATTTATCTGAAAGTTATTCTTCCCCATTTCTTACTCAATAGACACAAGCATACACTCTGCATGTGATAAACATTCATTTCATTCATTATTTTTGTATCTGACTAATAAATGGTAACTACTTTCACAAAGTCCTTCTGTTTATCCATGATTCTAAAACGTGTAGTTTGCCTTTTTCTTCTTTGTTCTTCTCACCTTTAAGATGTCCTTACGGTCATTAACTCTCAATTTAGTACCACTTGACAGAATTCTTACTCCTGCCTTCCTGCTTCTGGTACAGCAAGCATTGGCACTTACCCTTTCTCGACTGTTTTAAGGCACAGCTCCAATCCTCATCATACTGTAAGAAAATGCATGTGCTGTGCACCCTACTTACCATCCACAGGTTCCAACACCCAGCTATCACATTTCCCACTTTAGTATACCTGATTTTCGCCTTTACTCTTGACATGAAGCTTCATTCTGTATGAAGCCTGCTGTATCGGGAGCAGAGGACCTGCCATTCCAGAACTGACCACATGTTGATCAAATCACAGTCATTAATAACAAAAAAGGAAATAAGCCCCATTTTTTCCCATCCAAAATACCTCATCCATTTCTTCTCCTAAGATGAACAAAGCCATATTTTCATGGTAAGTAGCAATACTTCCCACATGACTCCCATCAACGTCTACAGAGTTCTAGCTTTTATTTTAAATGATATTAAAAAGAGGTTCTGTCATTTAGAGTTGCAAAGATAACTGCTGAAACATGAAAGCAAGAATATCAATGCCATAGCTGCCTCCTGTGCCTGACAGCTGCAGTGCTTCTGCTGCTGCTCAGAATGATAATAAAAAAATTAAAAACAAAACACAAAAGCAACTTTTCTCACTTTTTAAGCCTGCCTTCTCCCCGCTTGCTGCTGCTCCTAACAAACTTGCACGCAAACTCCTTTCTTTTCTGCTTGTCTAGTACGCCAGGTTCTGAAGATAAAAAGAGACCATTGGAAAGAACTGGAATTGAAAAGCATTCCTCTTTCTACAGGGAACCATGATGTTCTGCACAAAGGCAGAGAGAGAAAAAGATGGGATCAGAGGGGAGGAAGAGGAAGGATGGCGGAAGGCCTAGTTCCACCTTTATGTTCACCCTGCTACTGCAATTCTTCTTATCCTTTCTGGACTTTCACCAAGAGGAGCCCATCGCCCCACACGTAGTTTCTCAGCTGCAGGCAGTTAGGAGACCTGAAGGATGCAAACACATTTGTGCAACCTCTCCATACAGCACTGCAGTCGCCTCCCTCACTGGTGAAGGATGTAACGGCTGGGACACCAAGCAGTAGATCTCCCTTTGATAACACGACCCACCCCACTCAGAAAATGGCAACTCAACTGAATCTAAGACTTAAAATTCAATTCTAAGAACACTGATTTCAACAACAAAAGAATTCTCTTTCAGCATAGAGGTAATCAAATACTTGGGCTATATTGCTGCCGATGGGTTTTACCTCATTAGATTGCTATTGGGAGGACGGATAAACACATTGGTGAGCTGAGAGTGTTGAAACCATGCAATATGATAAAAATACCATATTTTTGCATCATGTATCAGCAAAATCATGACAGTCAAGGGCTTAACTGCTACAGTAGAATGAAACATCTAAAATAATAACTTCTTATTGTCAACTATTTCCAAATGTGTAGATAAGCAAAGGAAATGAATGTGGCATTTTCCCTTCAATAAACTAAATACTGGATACCATATGTCACTAGTAATCAGACAATTTAGCTGTATATTAAATGAATGAAGTAAATATAATAGCATAATATATAGTACCTCTTTAAGGAATGAATAAAGTTTATTTCCTAGGAATCAGTGGAATTAAAACAGGGTAAACCTCAGTTATACAATTACATTAGCAATTACAGCAGCCCTACAGAGTTAGTTATTGCCCTATGACTGACTAAATCTTTCCATGGTAATGGGCATTGCGTTCAGAACCGAAGGATGGTATTTTATGGGCTGCTGGAGGCTTTTAATTCCTTTACAGCACATTAAAATATAGTCAGTCTTTTAGCCATTTTAACCTTGTTTAGCACAAATGGTTGAACTTGAAATTCATCGACTTATATGATCCATGGAAGATATCATTAAGAATTGCTGCGCCGGATTTTTTTTTAAACTTGTAATATAATTATTTAATTTTAGCATTTAATTATTAATGTCCCTCTATCATCTGTAGCCCAATATTTTTCAGATTTCCCACATCATTCACCGTGCCTGTTCAACGAGTTACAGGGGCCATAACACAATATTCTAGGTATAGACGAAGACATTTGCTGTTATCCCTAGAGCCTGCATTAGTCAAAGGTGTCTATACCTCGAGTCTCGGTGATTATGCAAATATCCAAGGTAAAGATGAATAGTGACCTGAGGGCAAAGCTATCATACACACAGGACAGTCAGTGTTGAGACTCTATATGCTCATACTCCATAGAATACATTTTTCACGCATATAATTATGCATTCTTTCAGCTCTTCTTCCTTTAGGATCAGATGACCTCTGAAAGTAATTTTATTTATGTTTCTGTGATCTGCGGTACAAATTCAGGCATGCAGGTTAACTACCTTATTCTCAGTAACAAGGGGGCCTGTAACCTTCACAGGTTATTAATCTTCACAAGTTTGACTTCAACAGCTCCAGTGTTGTTAGATTTTAATCTGTGATCTGCAATAGCTGACCTCCTTTCTGCAAAATTCAACAGCAGAGTGACGAGCAGGACTTGCCTTTGAAACAGAAAAGGGAAAAATAAATCCCATAAAAACTGGCCCCATTCATCTAGGCAATACCTTTCTTATACTCCTATGTAGGCCAAAACAATGATTTTTTTTGTGTAACATTGTGGAAGGAGTCAAGGACGGTCCCTGATTTCTTTTTTCTGCACAAGAAAACTGTATCAATAAAACACTGAACACAGAGTTATCTGTTTGTCTTTCTTTGAATCATTAGCTATTGGCCACTGTTTTGTAAGTCAAACTGGACCAGGTTTTACAACAAACACCTTCTCTCTGGTTGGTATTTCCCAGCGGCACACCCAAAACTAAATTCTTGTCTCTTGGCTCAGCTTAATGTACCCCAGGCCCATGAGAGCAGCCCCAAATCAAGGACCGTGCTCTGAGCCTCACCACCATCACCTCCCAACATCCAAAGGCAACAGTCGGAGCATGTAAGTGGATCTGGAGGGAGTTAAGAAGCTGTGGAAGGAAGCAACTGTGCTGAAGGAGCAGCCAGATTTAAAATATATGTGTTGAAATTCTCAAGGTGAGTGATGGCCGGGGAAGGGCAGGTTAAAAGGGCTATAGTAGAGCTGCCTACAAGTTTTTCAACCTTCTGTCAAAGCTACATTAATCAATACGGTCCCAAATATTATCCCTTTGGGAAAAAAAACCAACAAACCAAAACCAGGAGGAAAAGAAGGGAATAGTAGAGGTAGGAGCCCAAAGCTTTGCATATTTAGTAAGTTAAAGCATTTTCATAAATACATATTATACATCTTGAGCAGAAAAATGTTGAGGGTTCATTTCATGCAATATAGGCTCATTAATATATCAAGAAAATATATCAAGAAAAAATATAATTTGTCATGGCTTGAGCACAGTTTTCTGTTGAAAGTGCTAATTTATATAGATTTAAATAGCCTGTGGGACTGTGTTAACGTCACTGATACACCGACCGTGTCCCACCTCACCTGCATTCACCCCTGACCTCTGAGGAAAATTATGGGACAAGATGTCAGGGAGCCCAGAGCTCCCAGACTGCGGTAACTAGTGGAATTCATACGCTCCCCAGTTTCTGGGGAGGCAAGAAGTCGAGGTGATACAGGTGATGAGAACATCTTTTTTTCTTTAAATGTAGTTTTTTAAAAATGTAGTTTTCCACATAAATCTAGAAAACACAGAACATTTGGCACCGATTATCACGCTGATGGGAAGTCATCCATTTTGTGCTGTGGACACAATAAAAGCTGGCATAGCAAGAAGTCTGTTTCGGTAAAGAGTATCTGGATATCTTTCAGCCGCACCAGCAAGCGCAAATGGCTCAGCTTCGGCAGCTAAGAATTTTTTCTTTCCTTTCCTAGGCATGCTCTCACACCATCCTAATTACCACAAAAGATCAATGTAGCACCTTCCAGTGGAGCATTAAGTGGCACAGCTCACATCAGCTTTAATACCAAAAAGCAGAAATACAATAGCAAAGCAGAGGGTTCAGTTTTGTAAACTTATAACCTTGAAAACACATCTCTACATAAAGCAAGATAAGACACATCAAAAAATATCTGGCTTTTTTTCCCTTTCATTTTTCCTTTTACCTTTTTAAGTTCTTTATAACTTGTTTGTGATGCCGCTTGATAACCTCATGTAAGAAAGGCATCCACGGACTCTTGCAACAGAAAAAAAATCATGTGAATATGTTAAAAGCAACAAAGGGAGTAAAAATATTCAAAACTACTTTTCATTGCACAGCTCTGGATTTTCCTGACCTACGTCTCTCAATGTTTTCTACTGAGAAGTCAAGCTAACAGTAAACTTGAAACTTCAGGAAAAACAAATCTGAATCTGCTTAAACTTTCCAAATACGACACTCAGTCAGCATGAATCTATGTCTCCGTTTTGAAAAGCACATGTATGGGACCACCTTGGAAATACAGTAATGGAAACATTGTTTTATGCATCCTGATACACATTTGGATTTACTTAGCAAAAAAAGAAAAAAAGAAAGAATAACAGTAGCCAGTTAACCGCAGCAGCTCAGAACTGTGCGCATTAGATACAGGTTTTTAATATCCGCACACGGAAGTACTAGAAATAAAACTTTTCCGCTAACTTTTTAACAAATGTCTTTTCGTTTTCAATCTCATCTTACTTTACAAGCTGTGATTTAGCACAAGCTGGGAAAGCGTTCTAGGGAACCATCACTCCACGCCTGTTCTATGGATGTATTTTTTTCCCAGGCACCTCCTGTTGCCTGTGCTGTTCTATGTTTTCACAAAGTCGTAGGAATCTTATTAGAAAATGTTTTCCAAAGAAGCTATGCCATTCATTTGGCATATTGAATTACGGTGGGGGGCGGGAAAGATAAAAGTAAATGCAGGAGTCTAGTCCTACAGGCTTCTTGCAGAGCTGGGAATACAGAAGCAGCAGCCTCCATGTGCAAAGGCTGCGATATATATACGCGCGCACACACACGCTTAGGTCTGGTAATTCAGTACAAGCAGAACAGGATGTATTTTCTATACAGGAAGTACAAAATCCAAACAAAAGTGAAACCTGCTCAGTTTGGCCATGGAATAGCCAAGTATAGGTCTACATTTCCTGAACAGAAACGAACTGAAACTAGAGCTTTCAAAGCAAAATAGGAACAACTTTAACAGAGTGCTTTTCTTCTCATACATTCAATGCCATATTTTACCTATAAAGCGTTACAATAATTAAAATACCCAATCAATAACTAGGTCTGCTAATTTTATTGCAATTTTATAAGAAAATAGAGCTCTAATAGTACACGTCATCACTGAAGAGCGAGTAAACTATACATTTTATTGCTGGGATTTCTTTAATAAATAAACCACATTGGATAACCAACACAGAAGGACAGTAAGCGATCCAGACTACAGGCAGAGCACTTCCGTCCGTTTTTAATTTCCAAAGCATCAGTGGTCTGTGTCAGAATTGCCCTGTTACTTCTATTTATCTCTCCTGTTTATACCTGGTAATAAAAATGCAATTACCAAGATACCTGTATTTAGATTATGATATATGTATCCAAAATGTCTGCTTACTCGTTACTTTACCTAAATGAAATATTACGTCACAAAGAGACTAATTTATGACAAACTATTCCCGAGGGTTTTTAAATGTGTTTGCACACTACTCATTATAAATGGAAAATTAATGAGGAAACTTGTTTTAAAATTGTCTCCAGTTTCCCAGGGGCTTAAGATTAACATTTAAAAGTGCAAGCAAGCTCATTTTGATACGTTACGGTCCTTAGCAATAAATAAGTTATATCGTTTCTCAAAATTACTGTTAAATTAATCTTGTGGGTTTTTTCTCATTTCGAGTATTACTATAGCATCTCAGCAGACGGCCTAGTACTGTAAACACTTACTTAAACTATATCACCCTTACAAAATACCCCTTTCAAATTCTGTTATTCAAGTGAATAGGTCTAGGAATAGTTAGCCATATTGCTCATGCGTATGTGTATGGACAGTACGTAAACTCTACATTGAGACAGGCCCAATACGAACTGTGACATCAATATACATATACCAATAGAAAAAAAAAAAAGGTACGAAGAAATAAATGACAGAAAATATGCTTGCTCCAATTCTCTTACGAACAACAGTCAAAGTGGAGAAGGAAGAAGCAGTGAGTCTCCTTTTTTGATCCCAGGTGTTCAAGCTGTACGGACCACCACGAGATGCTGCAAACGCCAGTAGAATAAACTAATAAATTATTTTGATTCTAAGAGAGGAAGACTAATGAGCACAAGGGTCTTCTCGTTAAAGTGCTGGACGGGCAGTTAGAAAGTGTGACTGTACTGTAGTCTTACTTGCGGCAACATAATTCAGCATAAACTCAGAAGACACTAGGAACTTAAATCCCGTTACAGGAAATGGATAACTTTACACTTCCTAGGAACAACCAAAATTCTCTCCCTATTTTTTTTCTTTGCTCCTGGCATACTTTTCAATGTCCCAGTGGCATCAAGGATTTCCTGTGTGCTGGATTCTCCCAGTTCTACAGAGGGCCCAATTTCAGCTCACTCTTGTACTTCCAAGGGGGTGATAGGCATCACTTGTACTGCTAATAATTTCTAGTCCAGAAGTAATTTTAAGTACACTTACAGTCTTGTTCTACTTGAAATATAGAACAAGCACAAAAGCCAGGCTACATGACCACTAGCTAGTCCCTTTTCGTGTTGCACTCACTTTCAGATAGAAATTTTTCATTTTCTTTCAATTTCTCAGCTAAAATTTCTTGTTGTTGATGAAATGTGTTGCTGGGAGGGAAATAACACGACGCTTCCCGTCCTCTGGTCAAAATAATAATAATCAAATGATTTAAAAAATAAGATATTTTTACTAATGTCAGTGAGATTACTTGTGGATACAGAAATACTGTATTTTTTGCCTCAGTCACCCAAGACACTAACCTGTGGACTTGGTGCGAAGCGTGACGACAAATACAAAGTTTCATGTTTCCTCTACAAGAAATGACCGCGCATGAAGCTTCTCCATTTAGTATTACTTAAGAATATCAGAAAACAGAATTTCGGAAATGCAGTATCACCTCTTTCATAAATACTAACAGGAGTTCTTAAAGCAAAGCATTACAGAGCCTGCACTGAACATTTCCTTTCTCTTGATTCAACTCTTAATCCAAAGTGAACTATTAGGTTTTTTACATTATAATCCAATGAATATGTTGTAATCAAGCTCATTGGGTGCGGAGGGGAGGGGGAAGGAGGAGTGTGTGTTCTGAGTATATTTAAAGGAGAGCTGAGAAGTTTTCTAGTGAAAGGCTCTGTTGATAAATGGTAGTTAGGAGAAGAAAATTGATTATTCAATGAACAAAGTGGTGTGTAATTTATTTTACTTCATTTGATGCTGAATTCTTCAAACACTGCTAGGAATTAGAATGCTTTGAAACTAATTATTGTAAGTACGTTTAATCATAGCTTTGAAGTTAGTTTCAATATAGCATGCTTTTTTAGATTAAATTATATCTTTCTGCCATTCCATTGCAACTACCCAGTTCAAGGGCAGAAGGGGAGCAACAAAAAACCTGTTAAATATTACAAGTAAACATAACAAAAGTTTTTTTCAGTAATATTTCCATAACCCCCTGTTGCTACATGTGCAGCAGTTCCAACAGAAACTTGAGTATAATTTTGAATACATAAACATTATCATAATTTAAACATTTATGTTATTACATATAGTAGAAATAATTGGAAGCAGAGAGCAAAATAGCAGGGAGAACAAAGATGGACAAAAATGCACTTGCACAGTGCATGGATTTGCTGGAGCAGAGCTTAAAGGAGTTTAATATACTCCCTGTCTCACCCTTACTTCCTTGCACATACAGTACCAGTAATTCAAGCTCTCAGTTACATGATAATTCTCTTTATCATGATAGATGATTGCTGAAAGAAGCAATTTGGGTTTGGGCCTGCTTCCTGCTTGAAAGAGAATTTTGGTTCAGTGATTTAAGCAAGGCAGAGCACCATGAATCTCCTCCCTAATCATGAGCTTGACTTTGACATTATCTACCGATCGAACTAGCTGTTTGTGTGGACACAAGCAACTTGAAATGTTATCAGTCTGATGAAAGAATGCAAATGGAGTTTCAAGTAGCTTTGCTGATCTCGCTGATTTCCAATCACTTCTCCTATTTTTAAATCTGCATGTTGTACTGCAGTGATTTAACTGGATTTTCACTGGGTCTGGATAAAGCCCTAAGTGAAAAGAAAGGGTGGTTTTACACACTTCTCTCTGACTATTTTTTGTCTCTGCTCTTTTGTTATGAAAAGCACCGATACAATAGTGTGGGTATATGCGTTACATTCGATAAGTCCCATGATCTCACAGACAACAAACATGCTGGAGGAGAGATTGTACTTTTCCTTCCATTCTGTCTTTGGTTTATTAAATGTCTGCACAGCTCGTAACAAGAAACAGTAAAACTACCTTATGGTAGAAATTCATATATTTCATAGTCTAATGTTATACATTTTCTAGTGTTTCCATGTCTACAACATGGGTGCTTCATTGCACTTGGCTGAAGGGCTGGGGAGGTTAAAGTGGGTAAGATGTATTTTGTAGCTCTTTGCAGAGAAACCCACAGAGCCTTGAATAACCCAAACAGTCCCGTAGACATAGAATGACACAGGTAAATATCTATTGGCTAAATTGTCTTAGTCCCATAATAGGAAAAAGGAAAAAAAGTGGTTTATGTGGATCAACAGAACTAAAATATTTCCAAAAGCAAGAAAATGGAAAATGGCAAAGTGTGGCCTGGAGACAGGGACTTGTGAGGGCAGGTAGAAATGTCCAGAGAAAAGTAGGTTAAAGAGGTAAAAGAAGAAGCAATGGCTTAGCTGGTCAAATACAGGGTCTTCTTAATAGGGATGCAGTGGTATACAAATAAAGAGATATAAAAGGGAGACGAAAGAATGTGTACTGAATATTGTCATCAGCATATGGAGTAAAAGAGAAAACAAGAGAACACCTCTTCCTTCCTCAACTCAAAAGTACAGTATTCATCCAACAATTGCAGCCTATCTCCAAAATGTCACCCAACTAAAAAAGAAATCCTTAATGGCACAAAGGAGTGGTTCTACTTGTTCTTTTTACATTTCTTTCTTTCTTAATGGCATACTACATCAGTTCTGAACTTGTCAGAAACAGTGATTAGAGCAGGAAAGAAAAAAATCGCTTTTGTTATCCCTACCTAAAACTTCAAATCAGCGGTGACAGGGAGTGAAGCACAACCCCACCAAAGTGAGCAGCTTTCATTTGGTAAGATTGAGCTTTATAAATTTAGAAGGCTTTCCTTATCATGCTTCCCAGAACTATCACAAAAGCAGCGCATCACAGAAACTGCAAATATTCAGAGGCTTCTAGTTCTGTTTTGCCACGATCCAAGGGCTTCAGTGCACAGACACTGTCTGAAGGGGTGGGGAAAAAAAAAATAAAGAATTACCTGCCTGAAAGAGTCACGAAATGTTATTAGGGACCATTTCTTTCACACACACTTGGTGATGTTCATTAACTTAAAGCACTGGTCAACTCTACTTGTTTTACAAGGAATTTTCTTCAGAAAGATCATAAAATCGTGGAACGGTTTGGGTTGGGAGGGACCTTTAGAGCCCATCCAGCCCAACCCCCTGCAGAGAGCAGGGACACCTTCAACCAGATCAGGTCGCTCAGAGCCCCATCCAGCCTGGCCTTGGGTGTTCCCAGGGATGGGGCATCGACCACCTCTCGGGGCAACCTGGGCCAGGGTTTCACCACCCCCTTCGTAAAACGTTTCTTCCACCTATGTAGTCTGATCCCACACGCCTACTCGTCCTGGCTTTCCCTGGTGACTCTAAATGTATTTTTCTCTACCATCAGGTTTAGCCAGTCTTTGAACATCCCAATCACCAGCGACTGAAAGGATGTCTGAATCTGTTTTGCACACGATACTGATAAACCATTATAAGCTTCCAACAAACAAAGAAATTCCCATTTATATAATTTAACTATTGGACAATTTCTAGCCAAACTGAAAGGCTCCCTAACATCTGAGCACCCTGAAGCTGAAAAAGAGGCAATTCTAGGCAATATCCTGAATGCACAAATTGCACAACGGCTCCTTTGACAGAGTCAGGAAAAAATTTGTTATAGGTTCTTCCATAGACATTCATAGCTGCATAAGAGTCAGAAAAGAGCAACCTAATATCTTCTTTAAGTTTTGTATTAAATTTAGCCTGTGTTGTAATAAATGAGTCTATCTTTGTTACTGGAACCACATGTTTAGACTGAAAATCAGTAAATCCTTTAATTTCTTAAGGACATTTTCAAATAATTTCAATCATAAAAAGCTCTCTCTACATAACTTTATTGGGAAAAAGAACATGCCTTAGTGTTTTAATTAACTTTTATCACACACATTTGGTGCAAGCATCCATTCTGAGTATATGTAACTTATTTTTTGAGTCAGATATGAATATTGAGAAGAATACAAGTATGTAAAACAAAATATATCTTAATTATTTGCATTATTACAGTGTTTCCAGGTACTGTATAGCAAGATAAAGCAACGAAAAAGAGAAAATATTTATACAATTTTTCAGCATTTTGATTTCCCTGAAACCAAAGTTTAATAGCCATTAGTTTATGAGATGCTACAAACCAATACATTATTCCCCAATCCTTACTAACTGTCAGAATAAAATGCAACAGGAAACATCCCTGACACAAATACCAAAAACAAATTGTTAAATAAACAAAAAAATTAAATCTGTTTGTTGTGGGCGATATGATTAGGAGCATGATTTTAATAAGATTCTAATTCTCTAAGCCTCTGATACTGGCACGTTTCACAGTAATATACAGCTTTTATTGCTTCCATTTAAAGTATTTTAAAGTATTCATGTAAAATAAGCCTTGCTATACATATCTGCATTATATGGGTTTCTGATTTGTCCTATTTATTTTTTTGTTAACTACATCTTCTTTATATTTTACAAAGCCAGCTTCTCAAATGTGTCAGTATTAGATAGCTAATCATAGCAATTGTATATTTCTAAATCACAGCCAGGTTTAACACAAAACATAAAATTAGAAAATTTATGGTTATACGTAGACATTTTTTCTTAAAGCCTCTATAAATGTACCCTCTTCCCTTTGCTCTGGCTCCCTTGTATACTGGGCAGTAAAGCAGGATGAGCTTTCTGGAGAGACCTACTGGAGTCCCGCTACCAGAGAGCTTGGAAACTTGTGCCTTGAACATCTCTACACTAGACAATGAGAAACCGAGTACAGCGCTGCAATTACGTTTGTATTGCAAATGTGTAAACTCAGTGACAGCGACCTACAAGGGTCCAGAAACAACTGCCGAGGCGAACAGGAAGAGAACAGTAGTAAGCTGCAGCCATTTCGGGTTGTCATCTACAGCCGAACAGAGGACAATAAATAGTGCAATAAAGGTTTTAACAGTTGGGGTAATTTTCAATGTACGCACATCAGTGTGGGTAAGAAGCATGAACACCCCCCATGTTTCTTTTAAAGGCATATGTAGTGCTCCCTAGAATTATGATCAGCAATAATAATGATGATGAAGGTGATGATGATGATGATTATGATAATAGTAATAGTAATAATAATAAAAATAATCCAACCTGCTTTCACACATTCAAAATTTCCTAAATGATTCTGATCTGAATTTTCTTTTTAATTCACTATTATTTGTGAGTCAGTTTTCAATATTTTGCAGATTCCAACTCTTCATATTTCACATTCCAATCAGTACTGTTATATCTACATGTTTAATTTCCCACCATAAATATAAGGGACCGCTAGTCCACTAAAATAATATTCCAGAGAATTGTCAACAGCCAAAGAAAAGAAGTAAAAGTTAGTTTAAAAAAAGCTAGTTAAAAATATTACAGAGGAAAAAGGACAAAAGAGTTTAAATACATTAAATTTCTTATTGTAGGAGGAATTTGCTTTAAATTTCAAAAAAATAAATATTTTAAATCTATCATGTAGATTGATATTCTGCTATTCCCCTAGTCTATGAGCTCAACAAGATGGCATCAAGCAGAGCTGGCTAGGAAAAGCTCACCATGCCAGGAAGCTTGACAGCTCAGTCTTTTACTTGCATTGGGAAGAGAACCATCTTTAAAATATTATAAACAGGTGTGCATTTTTGTCCCAGACTAAACTGCAGGGCTTTGACCTTCAAACAAAGACTTGGCAATCTCACAAGCAGCACAAGTCATCCCGGATACCAGGGAGACCCACTGATGGTTGGCACTGAATGCCTCTGATTGAATTCAAAATACAAAATCGGATTTGGATCATAATCTAAATTCTCCTTGGTAATTAAAGAATGCAAAACCTGTTTTAAGAGACATATTATCCTACAGTAACCACTCCAGGTAGTTTACAATCTGGCTTAATTTATAACAATGATGTTCTGACTATTACTGTAATGACAAGAGTAAAGATGGACAGACCAACAAGCAAAATCAAACATGGCTGTGCTAAAGGAAGACTTCACAATAATACTGTACGTGGTGGAACGTTAATTCTGTAAATTTAACTATTATCTTTACAAAACACAGTACCAAGAAACTTGAAAAGGTATAGCAGAAATGTACCATTAAGAACAGTAGCATAATGTTGTAACAAATCCATGATGGCTGCGTGAAATAACCACATTTTCAAAACTCCCTCTCTGATGGGGCAGTTTTTAGAGGAAGTCAACAAAACCAAAAAGAATATAGTCTTATCTGAAAATAATAAACCCCTCAGAAATATACTATTAAAATCTTATTAAAGAAAAAGATTGACTTAGTATCAGATATTCCATTATACTACTGTGTAAAAACAAGGGATAAAACTATTCAGCCCGCTCCCAACTTATCATCTGTGGGATGGCAAATGGACCAGGCCCAGGTGCCCACAACAAACTCTTTGTTTGAGGGACATTTTGGGTTTTGATTGAAAAATAAACAGATTTTGTGAGAAACCAGAAGAAACAAATATTTAAACTTTTTATTTCTATTAGGGCTATACAAAATCTTATCTTACTTCAGTAGTAAAAAGAAGGGATTGTGGGTATGAAGCAGTGTTCAAGCCTACAGATGTGTCCACCCTCCATCCTCAGTGCTTTCATGAAAGCTGCATTCACAGCAATATGAAGAACTGAGATCCCCAGTGGGACCAAGCTGACGTGTAACCTCCCCACTGCAGATTGGATGAACCATGCAAAAGCCACCACTCAACTCAGCCTCAAGCATCCTATGTATGTCGCCAGTCACCCACACCGACGGCTCTCCCTACTAGACACCAAGGACTCAGTACCGTCCTTCCAGTGCTTAAAGGGGGACTCTAGGAAGGATGGGGGCGACCTCTTTATCAAGGCCTGTTGTGACAGGACAAGGGGTGATGGTTTGAAACTAGGGGAGGGCAGATTTAGGCTGGATCTAAGGAAGAAAAGGTTTTACACAGAGGGTGGTGAAACCCTGGCCCAGGTTGCCCCGAGAGGTGGTCGATGCCCCATCCCTGGAAACACCCAAGGCCAGGCTGGACGGGGCTCTGAGCGACCTGATCTGGTTGGGGGTGTCCCTGCTCACTGCAGGGGGTTGGGCTGGATAGCCTTTAAATGTCCCTTCCTACCCAAACCATTCTGTGATTCCATGATTCTATAAACTTTGCTTGTGAACCAGCAGTCTTGTGGTTAAATCAAAAGAAACCTAAACCTTGTAAAATATAAAGAATATTCACTCATGTTACTAACATTTTAAATTATTATGGTCAAATTTGATACTATAATTCTGCAAGAAGTACCATCATTTATAAAGAGTAATGAGATGGTTTCATTCTAATATCTAGCTGTAACTCTGTAATGAAAATACCGACTATCTAAGGCAAGACCATGATGCAGACACTCAACCAACAAGAAAGATGGAATTTGTCTGCCATGCTCATCAAACAGAAATCAAAGTGAAAAATATCAAGATCACTTGGCAATAGCCGTTGGGTTATGACAGTTTTTGTCATGGGTTTTGCAATATTTTGCCAAAAAGGGGAAAATCAGAAATAAGCCAATCGCTACTGTTTGTTCTCTTTATCATTATTTATACTGATCCATATTTTTTCAACTCTCACATGTAGAAAAAAGAAAATAAATACCCTTCACTGCAGAGAATCAGTACGTTGAAGATTTATAAGGGCCTCATATTTCTACAGAAATCATCAAAAATACTTCACATACCAGAAGTTAAAATGCTGTCTACAATCTACTCACTTTAACAGATGGGCTGCCTGTAGTACAGAAGAAGGGAAGGAAGGAAATTAATTACATCAAAGCACAAACCACAGCAATCGTGTGACCGGCTGTTTGGCGATGCACGGAGCCCCAGATAACATACACATCGTTCCTGCTCAGGTTCTAGAATAGTCAGTATTTTTCAGAACAAAGTTGCTACTATTTCTGGGAAATGATTCTACAGGGAAAAGAATCACAAGGAAATTCTGCTCTTCTGTTGTCAACAGTTTTCATGCACCAAGAAGATATCGCCCTGCACTTCCTGTCCCTAACTGACCTAGTCGCTAATATCTAATACCTAGTTGTAACTACTTTTTAAATGTACAGCTTCTAGAAAGTCATATATTAGAGAGCAGAGATTTAAAATAACTAGTTTACTTACGGCTCATTTTTAGGAGTAATGTAAAAATAAAAATTAAGTGTCATTATGTCATTTTTCAGACTCTGCAGTTTAGACGCAAATTCGTCTTAGCTGGTTGGTTCTGCTGCTCCCAAGAGTCACATCCACAGCGGCATCCAAGCTGCATGCACACTAAAATCCTTTTGTGCATCCTAAATGTTACTTCCATATTTCTAACATACTCTATCACACAGCGGGAACTTCAGGAATGCCAGCTTTTCCAAAAGCTTTTGTTGCATCCCCTGTGAAGTCCTATCACTAACAATACGCCCCACTTTTATGGTTTTCAGATTCCCCATAACTAGGTGAGTCTGTGAGTGTGTCTCAGAGGCCTCCTTGCTTATCTCATGGGCTACGCACGCACCCATGTCCTCGTTTTCCCAAGGTGGAGAAGGAAGGACCTGCTCAAGAGGCTCAGAAACACCCAGAAGTACTACAGGTCAAAGGTCTTCCAAAAGGGGGAATTCAGAGGTGCCCAGTAACTGGAACAAGCATCATTTGTGGAAGGGAAATAAAGTTTTGTGACGTTGTAATGTGGGGATAGCGAACGCAGGTGTCCAGGGCATAAAAACTTCGTTCTTGGCAAACACAAAGCACCTTGGGAATACTCCACAAATAACCTCAGGCAAGAGACAGAATAGCTCAGTTGTACTGAAAATAACATTTCCAGAGCCCTGACGTCGTTTGACAATTTAGGAACCATCCACTTTCATTTCTGAGGCTGTCTTAAAGTACTCTAAATCTTACTTGTTAAAGGAAACATAACAACCTGCAACAAACCAGTAAGCCACCAGTTCATATAACACAACCTGAAGGAGGTGTTAGTCTTGACGAGCATTGAGAAATACTCCAAAAGAAAACGTCACAGTTTGCTTTTTCCGATAACATTCATGTCTCTTGCATGCGTCTAACTTCTTCCTCATCACTTCAAAAGTTCATTTTAAAGGAGATCATTAACTGAGAACTTCAGTATTATTGTGATATTTCTTGAGCTACCGAACATCTCCCGACACAAGCCGATAAATCATTCAAAGCCACAGTAACACAAGCAACCAGGACTTAAAATTAAATGTCCAAGAACGTTGTGTCACATCTACTATAATAACAAACGCAGATTTGTTTGTCCAAAGCTTTTTTTTTTCTTTTTTCCCAAAGCGCAGCCTCAAAGTACAAAACAGCATTGGGTCAGTCTCCAGGCTTTCACGCCGTGCTGCGTGCTGCTGTCAGACTATCAAACTGTACGGGAACAAAATTATAATGCTTTAAAGAAGTAGTTTAAGGAAAAGCCTAGGATGCTGTCTGTCCTATGCAGACCCTGTTCCAGAACAAACAGCCCAGGACAGCTTTTTCCCAGGTTTTAACTTACCTCATTAATGAGAAAACTTAGACTAATTGGAAAGTCAAACTTCCCACTTACCTTGCTTTACCTATTGCCTTTCTAATTAATTTCTAGATTTTCACAATATTTCTATTTGCATTGCTCGAAATGGCAAAATGATGTCTGTGATTGGACAAGTGTCATTCTCAATACACCATGTGACGTGATATCTCATAGTTTGACACGATGTAACAAGAAAAGATCTGCTCCTTTCTGCAAATCTCCTGTTGCCCAGGACCTTGATTAGACAAAATGTTTCTGTGAAATTCAGCAATCTAATTAGCCCGTTCAATTACCTGAAATAAAAGAAATTCTTCAAAAATATTAAATCACCGTGTACTTTTCCATCACATTAATTTGCTGTAAGTACAGGTAACCTGAATACTTCTCAGTGGACAAAAAAAATGACAAAATTATGGATCTACACCCGTTTGCCCAAATCAAACCACCAGTGACAACCTGCGATGAGCAGTCCATGCTCTATTTAAGGCAGAGGGTGAAAGGAGATTCCTGTCACATGAGGGATAGGGACAGATTGAAGCCTGGGACACGTCTACCCTCGGCTCTTTACCCTCCCACCTCACAAAGAGGACCAGTGAAAGCATCTCTCACATAGAAAGCCTCCAGAAGTACCTGCAACCCTTCCTCTTTACCTCTCACTCCTGCCTGCTCTTCCCATGACAGTCTTCCTCTGTTGGAGACACCACCATCATGTTAAGACTTTAATTTTTATTTTTTGTTAAAGCATAGCCTGAATCTTTACCATGTTCAGAATGCATCGTGTGTGTGGCAAACCATTAAGTATTTATCACTGAACTCTTCCCTGATTTCTTATCTTCGTGATGCGTGGAACTCAAGGCACTACACCACGTAGTCACGCACAGGGAGGTTTTATCCCTTGACTTCTGCTTCCGCACAAATACTGCCCAAAGTAAATGGATTCACATGATGGAATGTTTCCTTTTTTTTAACAGGAGAGGGATAAAAGATGGTATGTTCCAAATAATCCCGTTTTGCTCTACCATATTAAAATTCCATCGGACTCCCACCTCCGCATGATTAATCTCATTATTCTGCAATTAATTTGGGAAGACAAGGAATTCATTTTACACTACCATAATTGTTTCTATAATGCCAGCAAATCCAAATTACCTTAATACATTATAAATTAACAAATCATGGTCCACGTTAAAGTTTTTACCTCTAAAGAAGTACACTTGGATTAAGGAAATCTAAGGAATGTGCCTAACACTGCAAATTAATCTAGGCAAAATGGAGAGAAGGCATGTCAAATCTGCAAACTTATTTTCCCCATCACGTCCCATTAAACAGCTAGCTGTAACTTTACGACTCCTTCTCATTTTTTCCCAAGCATCCACGTCTTATTTTGATCCCATGTTTGTTGTTAAAATGGCAGTAACGCTTTACAGAAATAGCCTAAAATTAAGGCATTGTCCTTATTGCTGCAAGTTTTCAATTCCGTCCTCAATATCCTTTTCCAATGGTACAATGAAACCTCCCGAAAATCTAATTTCAAGAGTAATTAGCAAATTGTATTAAGAACAAATTAAACTGATCCACCCTGATTTGTCAATATTATTCAGCTGTAGCTAACTGGGAGCCAAAGGTCACTCAAAGATAATAAACTGTGTAACATCACCACAAACTTATCATATTGCATTTCACTGCTGCCGCCAGCAGTTGTGAACACCAAAGCAGTCACCCTCTCTGGACACAGAATCCCAGACTGGCGGGGGCTGGAAGGGCCCTCTGGAGCTCATCCCGTCCCACCCCCTGCTGGAGCAGGCACCCCCAGAGCAGGGGCACAGGGCCGCGTCCAGGCGGGGGGTGAATGTCTCCAGGGAAGGGACCCCACAGCCTCTCTGGGCAGCCTGTGCCCCTGCTCTGGCACCTGCACAGGGAAGGGGTTTGTCCTCCTGTTCAGGTGGAACTTCCCGTGTTCCAGCTTGTGCCCGTGGCCCCTTGGCCTGGCGTTGGGCACCACTGAAAAGAGCCCGGCCCATCCTCCTGACACCCACCCTTCAGACATTTATAAGCATTGATGAGATCCCCCCTCAGCCTTCTCTTCTCCAGGCTGAACAAGCCCAGGTCTCTCAGCCTTTCCTCACAAGGGAGATGATCCAGCCCCTGATCACCTTGGCAGCTCTGCGCTGGGCTTGCTCCAGCAGTTCCCTGTCCTTCTTGAACTGGGGGGCCCAGACCTGGACGCAGCACCCCAGATGTGGCCTCACTGGGGCCGAGCAGAGGGGGAGGAGAACCTCCCTCGCCCTGCTGGCCACACGCCTTTTCATGCACCCCAGGGCACCGCTGGCCCCCTTGGCCCCAAGGGCCCGGTGCTGGCTCAGGGTCACCTCGCTGCCCCCCAGCACCCCCAGGGCCTTCTCAGCAGAGCCGCTCTCCAGCAGGTCCCCCCCAGCCTGTGCTGGTGCGGGGGGTTGTTCCTCCCCAGGGGCAGGACCCTGCACTGGCTCTGGTTGAATTCCCTGAGGTTCCCCTGGGCCCAGCTCTCCAGCCTGCCCAGCTCTCGCTGGATGCCAGCACAGCTTCTGGTGCATCAGCCGCTCCTCCCGGCTTGGCATCATCAGCGAACTTGCTGAGGGGATGCTCTGTCCCTCCATCCAGGTCACTGATGACTATGCTGACCAGGACTGGACCCAGCACAAGACCCCTGGAACACTCACCACTCCAGTCTAGTACCATTTTCTTCTTGACAGAACAGCCAATTCTAAGAAAAAAATTACTGAAACTCTTGGCTGAAAACAAGGTCTGCATAGATTTAGATTTGACCTCTTTCTTTTCAGTTCTGTGAAGATGCAAAGCAATTCTCTAACTAACCTAAGGTTAATAAGTTGTACTGCATGACTTATCACAACATCTTTCTTCGAAGATATTATTCAGTTGAATATGAGCACTGCCTCTACATTTTTAAAATAAACTTATTAAATAGTATCGTTACTGAACATTATATGAAAAAGGAAAGGTTAAAAAGATAATCACATACAAATTGTAAGACCAGAGTATGCTTTCTTTAATAATAAAATAAGAAAGCAAAGTATATATTTGAGGGAACAGCATCGCTTGAGAGACTAGTAGTTACAGCAGTTCAGGTTCTAAACAAAGAAAACGGTCATTAAGTCAGCAAAAGAGGGAAAGGGAAGACTTGTACTTTGTAACTTGGCCACTAATCAATAAATTAGGAGATCTATAACAGGATAATCAGGTAGGACATTTAAAATTAATAACAATAATTACTATTTCGTACAATATCTAATTAATTTCAGCAACTCGTTGCCGGAAAGCTCAAACACATGAATTGGTTCAATAAATCTTTAGCAAAATGCGCGGAATATAGGTCCATTGATGGCTTTTAAAACAGTGTTTCAGATACTAATTTCAGCTCAGGAAGCTTCTATATCACAGCTGCATGGAAGCGTGGAGGATATAGCAGGGAAAAGCTCACCCCACCTTGCCTTGCTCCTTGCACTTAATGCTAAACATCCGCCGCGGGCAAATGCCAAGAGGACAGTGAGCTAAAGGTCTGCTGGTCTGGCTCACTATGAGAGGTGTGTTCTGGCCTTCATTTTCCTTTTCTTCCAGAACCCCTTCTCTCTCTTTGCAATTTTCCCCTCTCTTACGTATGTTTTTCCTTTTAAAAATGAAAGAAAAATATTGAGCCCTTTGTCTTCTAGTAACTGGCAAGAAATGAAAACAATACTTTGTATGTTTACCTCTTTTTAAAAAAAAGTAAATCTTCTTGCTTGGGTTTTGGTTCTACCTTTTGGAGGGAGCTGATAAGCAAATATTTTCTGCTTTATTTGACATGTGAGCACACTCTTTAAGTGTTTTCCAGGCGTTGCTGTCAATTTTCAAGCACAGGCTTGCCGACCTGTGCGGGACGCTCCTGGCTCACACACTGCTGCATGCGAGTAGGCAGGCTTCACCGTTTTCCAAATATAACTCTTACGTTCTACCTTAGTAGGAACGAAGGTTTCAACAGTAAAGGTCACAGACACACAATACGAAGCTACTGACAATAAAGGCCTTTTCCTGGGAGCGAGGTGGGCTTTTTGCACATTTCTCCCATGAATGATACTGAAAACTAAATCTAAGCCCAGAATTTCCCCTGGCATTTTCCAGCCTAACTCTCCATTTCAAAGCTAGCTTGAGCCGATGTTATTTTATCAACTTTGACACTAAGTTCACGGTGATTCTGACAATTTCTACCCCTTTTACAGTCCTTACGCAGTAGCATAATGCTGACCAAATTATAAAAATGGGTTAAAAATATTCAGTCACCACCATTTCAATCTATAAATAAATACTGATGCATCAAATATAAGGGGTAATAATGACTTCTCAGTCTGCGTGAGAGAATTCTATTGCCCTCCAACTATATCCCTCCTCATTTTCAATGTATTTATATACGGAATGCCGGGTAGCCTGTAGTCTTAAGTGAACCCTAAATTCACTCCAGTTTAATTAAACTTTGCAGTGAACAAGAATGACATGCAAGGTCTTGATTATAATACGTGAGATGGCAAGTTCTTTTTGAGTTTGGATTGATACAGACAGTGTCTGCTGGTGGTGCTGGTTAAAGTTCTCACAAAATCATATTCATTTAATTAATTAAACTACTATATGACCTAAGCACTCTTTTCCAAGAGAATACAACAATCAAAATGCAAAGCACTACAAGTAACTTTTTAATATCTTAAAATTTCAGTACTTTTTGCGTGTGATTAAATTCTCTGGTTAAGACAGAAAAATAATTATCCATCAATCCCAGGAAAGTGATTTTTTCTGCATGCATACTCCCATGACAAAATAGAGTATTTCATTTAATTTTGGAGAAGATTACCACCTACAAGAAAAGGGATATAAAATGCAGTAAATCGAATTATGAGCAATAAAACTTACTTTTTTTTTTTTTAGTATTTGCATTTTTTATTTTAGTTTCATGGTGACAGCTTTTTTCAATGCAATCCTGTTATTTGAACACATAAGAAACAACGCCTGGCACTTAGAATTCCATAGTATTTGTTAATTCTTTTGAAAATAACAATGGTTTGATTCATGGGCATCAAGTGGAAACTACTAGTCATAACATGACAGCAAAGAGAAAAATGTTTAACCAGAGGAAGAGTTACGATACGTGACTCCATAGCTGGGATGGGGTGGAGATTCGCCTGCCCAAATGTCTCCTTATAGATAAAACTCCATAGAGGAACAATCTGGGAACCGAGAGTGACTCTACATCTGTATTTCAGGACCGTGCCTCTCTCTGTTCCTGTTCACTGCACTTTGGCCCATACCACGGCATCCTCCTCAGCTCTATGGACTGGACTCATTCCAGATGAAACTAAAGCAGGTGGTGTGATTCAGGAGCTCCAGCCACTGCCAGCTGTCCACGCCATGAATCCAGACTAGACCCAGGGCATCACAGACCCTTCTGAAACGGGTATGATGTGAACGTCTGGGCCCCAGCACCGACTCCTTTGCCCTGCAGATGCACTTTTTTTCTACTCCTATCACACAACCTTCCACCAAGTTCTTCTCAGCTCTGACACCAGAGTCTTGCTTTGCCTTAGAGTAACGTGGATTTTATTTTACGATCAGTTTGACAAGGTAAAACTGTTGCCAAGGGAAGCCTGTTCTACCACTTTTTTTGGTGCTGTGACTTTGTCACTTCAAAGGCACAAGGAAATTCTTTCATTTGGATACAATCTTATCTGTGACTTTTTCAGATTAAATCTTCAGATTGGCAAAATAGCCCTTTGAGACCTTACACTTTCAGTAAGGTTGAAGTCGATTTATGCTACTAAAACTACGCAGAGAAGTTAACTCTCATTCTATAGATAAGAATTTAGCTGATGAAAATTGAAAAATATGAGTAACAGATTTACCGATATGTGTTAAATTACGACCCCAATGCTCAACAAATAATGGTATGCTGCTTAGCACCAACAAAACATACACACTGCTGCAAAAACTTTACAGTATTAGAAAATGGAGACAAACAAATAAGGCAATAGTACAGACAAAAAATCTATTATTTATGGAAGTTATGAAGTTACGGAAGTTCTGCACCGTTCTACTCTTTGCTTGCTGACAGCTCGGTTTATCTTCTACACCCTCATCCCTTTCCGTGGTGTCTCAATTGTTGACTACCCATAAGGTTCAATTCAACCTGTCCTTTTCCACTGACTTTTCCTCCAACTTTTGGGAAATGTAGACATAATACAGGAAAACAGACAACCTGATAGCACTGAAGGAAGCAGAGTGATCGAACCGACTCAAGAGAGGAAAGTCTCCCTTGTGCCTTTAACTTAGAAGAAAGGCACTTTCAAAGAATGTACCTGTAGTGGTATCAGCATGGATGCTTTCTATACTGGGGAGAAGTAAACTGAGGGAAAGCAAAGAACGAAAGAGTCCCAGCAGAAGAGATGGATGGGAGATTTAAAAGGAAAAAGAAAAAGTCAAAGCAAAGAAAAAAATTAATACACACAAGTTTTGAAAACAAGAGAGGGAAAGAAAAGAAGCACGAAGCAACCAAAACAAGACATTTCAGTGACCAAAAGAACTCAGCTAAGCGTTTCATTTAAAATGTGAAGTACCTACAAATAAAGCACACATCTTGATCTTTTAACAGTTTCAAAAATCACTCTTACCGTGACCTTGAATGAGTTGCAAGTTGCACTTGTGAAATCTGAAGCTTCATTGTGAAGACTAAGCAAAGACAAAAGCAAAATTTGTTGAAATGCATTCCTTGTCTGCTACTTCTGAGACACTGTAATTGTGCTTACTCTGTATTCCTGCACGCAACACTGAATTCATCAGTCTGCTGCCAGGTTGTCATTCCATACTGTATATTATTGAAGTGTAAAACTGCTGAATGTGTTCCAGTGCGATTTTGATCATATTATAAAAAATGTTTCAAGCTGATGTAATCAAACGCCGTTAATTACGGCCATCAAATGTATTATCAGTTTACTATTGCTAACCCACAGTCGGTACACAAAGAGCACCCTGAACTGTGCATGGAATAGCAGGGTCCGCTATTTATACGTGGCTTAGTTCGACCTTACGGCAAAATGCCTCTTCCAGTTTAGATACAAATATTTTAGTCTCTCATTACTGATTACCTTAGGGGAAAAAAATACTTTAATGGAAAGGTACACTCTATATAATTTTCATCAAAAAAAAAAAAAGGCAGATCATTTAATGGAAAGTTCACGCAACAAAGTTATGTATTGCCAGTTCCCATTACAGACAGGGGGAAGCACCAAGCACCCCTGGAGAGGGCCTTGCCAAAACTTTTGAAGCACGTGCAGAGCCGCACACCTCCTCACACTGTGAGCAAAGCTCCAGTAGTTATATCCACCCTGTCATCTCAAACTGAGTTCGACTAATGCCCAGGTAAAGTCTAAGATATTGCTAATCTAAGGTTGCCCAAAGCGGCTGTGGAGCGTCCACCCTTGGAGACCGTGTGAGACGACAAGGCCCTGAGCATCCTCATCTAACACTGACGGCAGCTTTGCTTTCGGCAGGTTTGAACCAGATAACACTGGCTCCTTCCACCTGAAATTATTCTCTGGTTCTCCATCAGTGCAGTAACGGCTGTTCATAAACTTCAATTCTACGTGCTAAAGTTGAGGGGAAAAAAAACCTTAATGTTATCATGCTGTTGAGAAGGTAATTCACAGTGAGAACTTCGAAGACAGCATTGTTTCCTTGTTAAGCACATGGAGTTTGATTATTTAAATAAATCATAACTTCTTACTCATCAGACAGTCTTTGCAGCATGATACAACAGAGGCTGCCATAGTTACATGGGTGAATCAGTTTGAGGGGGCCGTGCAAGTTGTCATGATATTAGGAATCCTATTTAGGGAAATAATTATCCACATATGATGAAAATGATCAATCACCTCAAAGTCAGTAACAAATGTGCAGCGTTATATGGCTCATTAGTATCCGTGATGCAGATACACAAACCAGAAAGTTTCTTTGTCACCGATAGTTCCAAGTACTGCAATATATTTTTGCTTGACTGAAACAGATAGGAGTTCTGCGGAAGCAGAAAACATCCTCCTTTTATCCCAAAATAGTGTCAGGAGCTGGGATTCTTGCACTGTTGCAAGGCTATAAAAGGAAAAGCCTCCTCACCTGTGATACACGCGGAATCTCTGGCAGTATTGTGAAGGTAGCTGCCCCCTCAGCTAGCGTGATATAATAGACGTGTCTGGCAGGACAACTCAGAACGTCAGAGTGACATAAGCACGGGAACATTCTCAACAGGATAAGATCAGCAAGCTCTTCTAAGGACCTAATGTTGGGTAATTTTAGCATTTCAAAGACAGGAATGGGATTCATTGACAATATGGACTGAATCATCCAGAGGAACTCACTCACTGACAAAGATTTTTAAACACTTTTCCCAACCGCATTATACTCTGAAGTTGCACAGTTTGGAAAATCATAGGTAAAGAAGGGAACTGAATTTAGATCAGGAGAAATCTTGGGTTCCCGGCACCTGAATATAGAAACAGCATGGTTACTGGTGGCAAGAGCAGCATTTATTTATCTTCTTAGCACAGCCAAACTCTTGTCTTTAAGAAATTATCTTGTTTGTTATTAAAGTAGTTACCTAATTACAAAGCCAGCTGTGTTTCTCTGTTATGGCCCTGATTCATCAAGTGAATTGACCTCAATCCACAACTGATTTTTTAAATTACTGTTTCTTGGGGGGGTGGTTTTCTGGTGATTTTTGGCCATTACTGGCTGTATCTACATTAGTAAGTAGTGTAGCATAATAGCAACAGAAGTCGGGACAAACGCAAGGTTTTAGAAGGCTCATGAAATCCTGAACTGAGTGGAGAAGAACTGTCAGAAACTGTCCACGTAAATGTCCTTAAAAAAAAAAATCACCCCTCAAAGCCCCCCAAAACCAAACAAAATCCCACTACAGATCCATGCCGCAAAGATGGATTTGGATTTATATGCTGGGAAAAATTAGATATCAACTCTGGACTTTTCTTCTTACCTCCAAGAAGGAGCATTGCTACCACTGCTGCAGAAGATGTTATCTGATGTTAGAAAATTACAAAAGCAGTAATGAAAAATAACAGCCAAACATATAATTTTATGAGCTCAATTGCTTATGAAAGAATGTGCATTTAAATATACTACCTCAAGGCAGGATTATAATAATTTTGTGCCAAAAGGTCAACCACTTCAATTCAGACGTTTGGCATTTCTAAATTTATCAGTTGGCATTACTTAATTTCTGGGTGATGCTCCAGATCTCAAAATGTTGTCTGCCGAGATGTGTTTAATGAAAAGATTAGGACTAGATTATACGAACATGTACCCTGCAAAGTTTAAAACAGGAGTGACACAATTTTTTATAAATACCATGAGAGAAATGAAAGAGGAAATGCAGTTTCATAAAAGATCATATAATTTAAAGCCTCAGCAACCACAAGACTCTCTGCAACCAAGCGGGTGCAGTCCACACTTCCAGCTCATGAAGAAACAGACCTGAGAAGAGAGAGCAAACCGGAGACGAGCAGTGGAAAGAAATGAGCACCATCCAGACTTGTTATCCTGAGCTGCTTTGACTAGAAAACATCTTTGACTTTAAAATACAGAAGACCAAGTCAGATAATATCTGAAGAACATAATAGCTTCTCACTCAACATATTATTTCTCTTTTTGTAGGAGAAAGCACGAGGCAACTGCCCTTTGAGGCAAACTCCACTGAAATGTAACAAGGAGCAACCCAAATATATTTTGGTTGAGAAGCTGTATATTTAATATATATTTTAGACTTTCAAATATTTTCCTCAAGAGCTCTTTCCCCTAACGTTCATTAACTCGCTATTCGTTAAAGAGGTCCAGTATTTGCAGAGTGTCTCAGAAAACTCATTAATCACCTCCTAAAAACGCTCTGTCAAATTGTATGCATGGCGCCTACCATAACGGAGCTCCGGACTACGGCGGTGTTACCTACTGCCTTCTCAAATAAGATCTGCTGCCATCATCATTACTTGTGAGGGCGACCCAGTGTAAGCGTTTTACACCACACTGGTAAAACACCAGGGTTTAGAACTGTCACCTCTTTCGGAAATGATTTCTTCAAGATCGAATTAGAAGAAAAAACAAAAGATACAGGTTCACTAAGTTAATAAACAAGTTGAAGAAATTTAAAACTCAGTGTTGTTTTTCTCTCCTTAATAGAAGTTGCTAATATAAAGAGGAACTCATATATACCCAACAAGATAATCCTTTGGATCTTGCTGTAAGAAGCTGCGATGACATGCAGGAGATTCATACAGGGCATATAGAAGTAAAAATTTACCTGTTTTCTTATTAGTGTGAGTTTGATTTTTAAAATTAAGAGGGAAAAAACCTTTATAGATTTAAAGAGGATGTTTTACTGCGAAGATTTAATTCATTTCAAGGAAAAGACTATAATGCCTTTGAAATAAAAGCAAAAATACTAATTCCCAAGTCTTAGCTCTAGAGAGCAATACAATCCATGCAACACATGGACAGCTAAAATATCCAGAGGTTACCTACATTATTCACAATTAGTAGCAGCCTACATTACCGTCACAAATTGCAACACAACCTTTCTTTACAAGAATATCTTCTTTCCAACAAAGACTGTAAAAATATACTACCTTAACTAAAATATGAATTGCATCACCTCTAAAAATATATCCGTATCTATATGTGTTCCTTCACTGGAGAAATTCTTAGCGATATAACCAGGCAGTATCCCAACAGCTCTTTCAGGAATTAACAGGAAGAAGAAAGGGGCAAAAATACCTATTTCGCTTAGGTCAAGCAGCCTCATGTAGCATCGTATGATTTCTCCAGGCTGCCAGGCAACAACACGCTGTCTGGCAATTCTCATCTCCACTTCCTAAACTTCTCAAATTTAAGGAGCAGAACAGTAGAAAACATGCATTAATAAGCAGAGTGCTCCCTTTTGTGTACTTTCCTCCCCAATTCTCCCCACTGGTTCTCTCCTCTAACTCACTCGTTTCAGTTTTTGCAGTTTTTGTACTTTTAATTACTAAAGTCTTGGAGTAAAAAAAAAAAAAGAAAGAAAAGAAAATAGAAAATAAAAAGAATATCAGGAAAAAACATATGAATACAGTTCAGTAGTAAATCAACTAGTATAGCAAAAAGGACTGTTAACAGGTATTCACTGCTTTCAAAATATCTTTGAAATGATTTGAATATTGCTTAGCAACACCAACACTATTTAAAGGCCTGTGACAATAACATATGTATGAGTAGGTCCAGAAAATAACAGCTTCATGACATTCACACCACTGCTTTATCCAGAAAGCTGGCTGCTTCTGTCTTACGTCCTTGCTCTCTGGAAGGAGCAGGTTCTCATCCCAGAACCCAAATAGGGTTTATAGGATCAGGATGTAGGAGACTGAAATAACCTCGCACAGACCATGCACTTCTGGCTTTAAAATGCATAAGAACACAGCTCTAATAAATAGGGTGTCGCTAAACTTATTGCTTCTCCTTTGGTAGGAGAAATTACTACATTACCAGGTTCTGTCCTGTGCTTGTGAAACTCCAGAACATCTTTAAAAACTGATAAAGAGAAGGTTTGCTTAATAGATGAAATAGGAAAAATAGATGCAGTGGGAGTACTGTTATCTATCAGGTTATGAAGAGGGCACTGGAGAGGTGGTACAGAGATGTTCATGCCAGCCTACCTTCTCACAACACCCTACTTCATTCCCACAAAGCACTGGACTACACGAACAAGGGAACAATTCCCCAAAACACAATGGTGGCAGCAAGTCACGTAGCATCATCCATTTACTAAAAACAAAACAAAAAATGGGTCTTCGTACACAGTGTGACTTTATCAGTTTAATGCAATGTGATTGCTGCATGTGTTGTAGAGGTAACTCACAATATGGGACTGAAGAACAGGTTCCAGCAACGACGACCACAACAAAGAAGAACTGATACACATTTTACTATGGAATATAATAGCTGACATCACCGTAGCACAAAACATATTGAGAACGGAGACTTGGGGACATTATTCTCTCCAACTGGCAGATCATTGGCATGAAAGGGATGAGAACAGAATTATTGCGGAGAGTTTTGCAAAAGCAGCCATTTGCAACGCACAGTAAGTTCTATTCAGCCTACAAAAGCCACCAACAATGCTGCAGGGCTGCCACCTACTGGGACTTGATAATATACAAATATAAAACCAGGGCTAACAAATTAGTGACTTGGATGGAGAAAAAGAGGAGTGGCTGGTTACAAGGGAAATTGTGATATTTATAGTACGTGCATCCAGATAAAATTAGATTAGATTCACACATCCGAGAAAGGAACAATGAGATGCTCTCTAGGTCCTTCAGACCAATTACATTTAAGGATCCAGACTTCAGCGACTTCTCTACATTTACCAAAAAGGACTTTTTTACCAAAGGGTTTGGGCAATGGTCCAAGACATGTAAAAAAGGCAGACGAGCAAACAGAGAGCACATCCTAGCCCAGAAGCATTCATCCTAGCGTAATGCAACTTAGCCCTAAATCTCTACCATTATCAGAGTCATAATACTATGGAAACATCAGAAAAGAGATGAATTGAAGTGGATTTTTTAGTGTTTCTACTGAAGGGAAACATTATTCTTGTTTTTATACAAATTGATGAAATTAACCTGCGTTTCAGGTCTAAAAAGTATAGCTTTTCCAAATGTGCCGTAAGTTCTGAACCAAACAATATCTAAATATTGATTGTCTTACAACTTAAGGCACTGCTACACGCCTTCTTTTTTAATTTACCATTCTGTGTCTCTACCTTTTCATCTTCTTCCTACAGTTCCTCTTACTTTTAATGTTTCCATGGCAATGACAGCAAAAGAAAAGATTAAATATCCTTTGTGTATTTCTTTCCTTTTTATATAAAATTTTGAAAGATGATGAAGAAAAAAAAAATAATCTCGCATATCCCTCTGAGTCGGGACAATAACTCATTATGCAATCACCAAGATTTAATAGCTAACAGCTATTTGTAAGCTCATCTCCATAAACATTTAAATTGAGAATAACAGTTCTAAAGATATCATGTTAAAAAAAAAATAAAGGGAGAAAAGTAAGGAAGTATAATGCAATGGAGAGCAAAAGTTAAACTATACAACTAGAGCTCTTGAAGTGTTAGTGCTTATTGTATACCTTCAGGATAACCTCCAAAGTGCCTTCTGCATTTTTTTTTAATCTAAGTCTTTACATTATAGCAAAAAATCGCAGATCTAGAGTTAAGAATAAATGCAGCTTTGTATCTGAAGTTACAAATCAAGAAATCCACGTGGAGGAGCCTATCCAACATCTGCTTTTTTTTTAACCCTTCTCAAAGCACAGAGTTCTCCTTTAATGGCTCATTAGATTGAAAAGGAATTCTGGGACCAAGCTGCGATTGTTACAGCTCAAGCGCCTGGCAGCTGCACTAAAAACGTAACTGAGACTGTTTATGTTACAAATAATTTAGAATTTAACAAGAAAGAATTGGTTCTATTTTTAAAAACCTTCTCCTGAAGCACCCATGGATCAATAGCAGACACTCCCAACTCTGTCAGCTAAGCAAAGGCACTCTATATGTATTCAATACAACTCCTGAAAATACATACTCATGCGGATGCCGATGTAATTCAAGAAGAGAACATACCATCTGGGGAACTCAAGCTATGATACCTTTACATCTGCAACTGTTTTCCTTCCCCTCGCCCCGCAGCCCCTCCATTTTGGATGAATAGATGTCCTCTGAAAATGGGAGCTGGGAGGCATCGAAACTAGGTGTCAAATCAGGTAAAAGTCAATGAACAGGTATATTTTGCTGACTTTTTTTTTTTTTAGTGAGAATAGCAAGACAAAAAATTCCCAAGTTAAGACACTGAATGTAAAATGGTTGTTTCAGGGTTACGTTTCACCTGAAAAGATTTTAGAGTGGTAATTGGGTAATTCCAAACGTTTTTTAAGAATTTACATAAGAATAAATAACCTTAAAACATAACCCAGCTTTTAGCGTTACCATGGACAAAAACATGGGAATCGCCACACAGCAACCTCTTTAATTTTATTTAAAAATGGTTTACACCACAGCTAATTCAACTCTCTCAAGTTTTTTTCTACATATCCACTTAAAAGTTCTTTGGTCCCTTTTATAGACAGAGGAATTTGCTGCACGCCTTCTCTTTTCATGTCTTGCTTCAGTGTTCAAACTCTGGTAAATGCTGGTACGCTGATATTTAGAGAATTGGTCTATTTTCAGAGGAAAAAAAATATTAATATTCCTCAGTGAGCTCAGGTACCAAAGATACGCACCCACATACACGGCTGTAAAGCCTAGAAATTCCAGTTCCACTAATTATACAAAACATTTCCCTTAAGCATTGTTCAAACTAAAATAGTAGGAAATAGTAGGAAAACACAATGCGGAGTGCAGCACAGACTGGGATGCACCTGGCCGGAGAGCAGCTCTGTGGAAAGGGACCTGGGGGTCCTGGTGGACAGAAAGCTCAACATGAGCGAACAGTGGCTGCTGCGGCCAAGAAGGCCAACAGGGTGCTGGGTTGCATCAAAAAGGACATCGCCAACAGAGATAGAGAAGTCATTATCCCGCTCTACTCAGCGCTGGTCAGGCCACACCTGGAGCGCTGTGTGCAGTTCTGGTCCCTGCTATGCAAAAAGGATGTGGCCAGGCTGGAAGGGGTGCAGAGAAGGGCCACCAAGATGATCAAAGGACTGGGAAGCTGCCACACGAGGACAGGCTGGGAGAGCTGGGTTTCTTCAGCCTTGAGAAAAGGAGGCTCAGAGGGGATCTCATCCCCATGTACCAGGACTTACGGGGCAGCTACAGAGAAGATGGAGACTCCCTTTTTACACGGAGTCCCATGGAGAGGACAAGGGGGATGGACACAAGCTGCTCTTGGGGAGATTCCGATTGGACATGAGAGGGACATTTTTCACGATGAGGACAGTCACCGTTGGAATAATCTCCCCAGGGAAGGGGTTGACTCGGCCACGTTGGGCACCTTCAGGAGTCGCCTGGACAGGGAGCTGGGCCATCTTGTCTAGACTGTGCTCTTCCTAGAAAGGTTGGACTAGGTGATCCCTGAGGTCCCTTCCAACCTGGGATTCTGGGATTCTGTGAAATTGAGCCTCACCCTTAATTTAATCACATAGATATTGTAAGGAAACAGAATAGATACCATGTTTCAATAATTCAGATGGGGTTGAAATTATGTAGAAAATTGGATTTTTCCTGCTTATGCAGAACATGACTTAACTTGAAAGGTTCAGGTATCTTTTGGGCTATTTGTTCCTTTCTACCTCTAGTCCATAAAAGATCCACCACCACCTTAATCAATGTGAAATGCTCCAGTGTTTTGCACTTGCAAATTACATTGACCGAATAGATTTCGTTGTGAATTTTTAAAGTTTTTTCAAGATTCCTACAAAATTAACATCATTCTTGTATATATTGTGTCTCCAAATACAACATGGAACACTGATTAAATCTTAAAACATATTTTGACCCACAGGGAGTTTGTACAAATAACCACAGAAACCAAGTTTTCCAGTATTAAAGTTCTGACGACATGTTAAACACCCCTTCATAAGAAAACAATAGATGTTAGAAAAGTGGACGTTACTTTGACTGATTGCCATCCATGCCTACAACTGCTTACACAATTAACCTATTGACATGAAGATTTCTTCTTAATAAGAAATGTGGACTGTGTGTGCCAAGGAGTCTAAAAGCTAATGTGATATGTTACTTGATTCGTATCCAGAAAAAGCAGCATACTGGCTTGTTATTGCGCATCTAACCACCTATTTAACGTTCATAATAGAGTTCTTATAATTTGAGCAATCCATCTTCATAGACTTTTTTGTGACTATTTTCCTTGCTTTCCCCCAGTAAATACTCAGCCAAGTGACATCTTTTCCTTATACAGAAAAAAAATGATGGTATAAGGATATACCAATTTATATTTCAGAATGTAATATAAGACATCGAATATTTTTCTTAATCAGTAAAGTGCATCTGTGTTTCTTTTCAGTTTGGTGGGGTTTTTTCTTCACTTTCATTGCTTGTGAAGGTTATTGCAATTTATGGAGCAAGCTTAATTTTGAAGCCTTTGAGGCCTCTTTGCCCTCTGATGCACGTTTTCTGTAGATGCAACTACACAGTTCTATCAGTCTTACTTGGAAATCTTCATGCTTACAAGTCACGATAAGGAGTTTGGATCGGAAGCCTGTAAACTCTTCCTCTAGAAACCTGTGATTGCATAAATTTCCACTAAACAAAACTGTTTTCTTCCAGAAGCAGTTCTTTCCAAAACTAAAGCCGAACTCAATCGCGCGGCAAGCACACCACTTCAGAAGATGAATATTTCTTCCGTTCTAATGTGCGCACGTATTGTCTCCATTGCTTATTAACTTGTCTAATTATGATTCGGCTTAGTTTCAGAAATCTCCTTTTTGCACCCAAGAGTCCGTATTACGCAGATCCACCCCCTATTTTTGTATTGATTCGTGCCTCATTCTGCTCAGGCAGTTGACAGCCCTTCCTCCAGGTTCCATCCCTTATTTGCAAGATGAACCTCTTGACTGTCCATCGGTTTTTGATCGCTTGCTTTGTCGTTTTTCCAACGCTACCACCTAAACTGCTGTGCACTTAATCAGCATCTTCCTCATAACTAATTACTCTGGCAACTCTGGTTTAAGTATTTGCTTGTCTAGATCACTATTCTGAGTTTTACCCGGTTCGATCTGGCCTAACACAGACTAGACCATCATAAACAGGCAGCCATAATGGGCAGAGAAAATATTAATGAAATAATGATACAAATAGGTTCATGCATGGAGCTGGTCTCTGCTGGTCGGTCTGTCTTTGCTGGACAAGGCAGCGTATAGATCTTCTTGCACTGACAGATCTGAAGCTTTATAGATGCACATAACTGGAACAAATAATTATTCTGGAGTCAGAACAATCTCAAGCCCTTTCCCTCATCCTTCTGGTTACTCAGCAGGTTTTGGTATTCATTTCTCTCTATTCCCTTGGCACTCAGACTTTCACTTATACAAGTCCATCACTTCCCCACTCGCTATTTAAACATCAATTTTAAAGCCCTATTTTCCAACACAATGCAATACTACTCCTCACCTGCCAACATGTCATTGTACTGTCTTCCAAAGAGACAAAGAGCACACGCGTCTTTTAGGGCTGGGAGTACAGACTCCAGCAGTGTGAGGTAGCTGCTAGGGGCATCTCTCAAATAAGCTGGAGGCTAAAGAAACCCACACTCCTATGAGAAGAGAAGTAAACAGCTAGGGTTGAGAGAAGGCCAAACACCTATTAACTGCAAGAACATCACAGCTCAGCCCTAGACACCCAGCAGCTGAGTACAAGCAGTTTTAAGTGATGTAATTCCCACCTGACACCTTATAATGTCATCACGGTGGTGTCAGTGATGAGGAAGATAATCATGTTGGATTATTTTAACCCAGAAAGGCTGACAAACTGGAAACAGGA
The DNA here is from genome assembly GCF_949628215.1 of Phalacrocorax aristotelis. Lineage (NCBI taxonomy): Eukaryota > Metazoa > Chordata > Aves > Suliformes > Phalacrocoracidae > Phalacrocorax > Phalacrocorax aristotelis. Next base: position 80,106,764 of record NC_134279.1, read on the forward strand.
AACTCTCTAAGAGTGGAAAGTGTCATTTTGGTCCATCATGTTCTTAGGGTATTATAAGAGTCTGAATGATTTCCCCTAGATTTTTTCAAACAGTGAAATAGCCTCTTGCAATAAACATGTGTTTAATATCAGGGCACTTGCAAATACATCGTCCAGAACTGTACATTCTCATTTAATTGAGGTTAAAAAGAAAAAAATAAAAATCAGAGCTGGGAACCTATGATAATAAACTTAACACAAAGAAAAGCAGGCAAAACCAACATTTAGAGAAGCCCATATAATTCCAAAAGAAATTTATGAAGGAAAACTACAACAGGGAGGTTTAAAGAGCCAATTTCAAAAACCATGTGAAGGTTGTCTGTTAGAAATTATTCTTAATGGTATTTGTGACAGCTTAATCTGCCTATTTAAAATGAATATACTCCAATTCCTTTTTCAAATGTTCTTCTCCCACTCTTAAATGATACAAGCTCATTTAACAACTGGTAGTCAAACATGTTCCAACAATAGCAAAGCAAACTGCTGAGGATTATTACAGGCAAAAATAATTCTGCCATTCTAAAAAAAGTGGCTGGCAATTACTGATTTCGGTTGGCCTTTTCCCCACAGTGTTTAGCAGAATGTTATATTTAAGCCTTATTAAAATGTACAGAGATTCTAAAATCTTAAATATAGATTTCCTTGCTAATTCTCTTTCAAAGTCAAATAGATAAAACATAAATGTGGAAACAACCTTAGACAAAAGAAATGGACAGACCATATTGGTTTATAAAAGAAATCCTTCTATCAATATACCTGCATTGTCTGTATCACCTTTTGATATTCCAGAGGAGTACTTTCTTCAACACTGGGGTTAAAGTCTATTTCTACACATACGAGCACCTTGAAACCTAACAGGGTCAAGAGAAAATGGAAATAACCACTTTTAGAGTATATTTATATGCATTGAAGTTAAGCTGTTGGCTTTTTCCACCTCTGAGTTTAAACTCACAACTCCTCGTACATCTTTTTTACACACTAGAAAATTCACTGCTTCCTTTGTCAGAAATAGTCTACTCATCATTGATGGCCTGGAGCAAACATGGGTGAACTAGAAGGTTACCTGAGATTCCTTAAATTATACTCTCAACTCATTTCTACATTAATCTCAGCATTTATTTGTATAATATTATGGCATTAGAAACAAAAGTTTGCTTGTTTTGCTTTTTCATCAAAATGAAATGTAGCATCTGATTCCCATTTTGTTACTCGGGCGTAACAAGACGCGAGTGCACCTCACAATGCCTTTTTTTTGTTTTTGAAAAAAAAAAAAAAAAAAAAAAGGTAGTGAGCTAGGTGACAGCCTTGGAAGCAACTAGCACAGATTGTCTTCAAAGGTTTCCACTTCTGCAAAAGGAATCAGTGGGGGGCATAAAATCCCAGAGCAACTTCCTAATCACCTTTCTACTATGTTTCAAGAGGAAGAAAGTTTATATAGGAGAAAAAAGAAAAAAGAAGTCATAGCAATGACACACAACTATATTCTTTGGGGCCACACATGGGTGGTTAAAAGCTAGATACACATTCTGGCCTGTCTCTTGCTTGCCCTTACTGCATAAACAAAGATGATTTAAAGCACTTTTTATGGTAAAGTTCCTTTAGATTCTACAAGCTATACAGCCCACGCAGAATAAGGAAACAAAGACCGGATCCAATTAAAGACTCATATGCTATTTTTCTTTCTAATATAATAGACAAGCTGCAAAAGGAGGGAAATATCGAGCTATCCTGCATCACTACTTGCAGTATTACATTATATTTTAAGAGTTTTATCGCTTCTCAGCTCCAAGTCTCTGCAGGCCACCACAGCTGGCGCTCTTCCTTCCCCGCCAGCCACCCTTGGCGTATAGATCATGAAAACCTTGTCTCTGTCCCATTCTCTCTCCATCCACAGTGCAGGAACAGACCCATCCTTTACCTGTCTTCACTACTTCTGTCTTTGCTAATAGCGACTGTTTCTACCAATGGATGGGCCTCTCATTCCCTTCCCCCTATCGCCTCCCCCGCCACTATGTCAAGCTGTAGCATAAATATTAATGTAGAGAAAAGTGTAGATCAGAGAGAAAGTCTATGCCATTAACCAGTCAAGAACAGATTGTCTTCTGGAATACATGATTTCAGCGGCACACCAGCACAAGGAGGCAATGTGATCTTGGGCAAATACTTACAAAGAAACATTCTGAAAAAAAGCAGCCATCTCCTCCTTTGACTTAATCAAAGTTAACCACGAAACCTACTTCAATTGCTCCAAGTTCTCGCACTGACTGGATAACAAACAAAAAATTAGAAACACTCCAGTGAGAAAGAGTGGGATAATACTACTAAAAATCAATGCAATTAACTATGGACTCCTGACTATCAAGCAGAAGCCTAATCATTTGCCTTCCGTACGTGCTGAGCTTAGAAGTTAAAATAATGTTATTTTTAATGAACATTTCATTGAGCAACGACATTCTTTGCCCCTTAAATAAGAAGTTAGGATGTGTATACAAAGAAATTAATACAGGAGGCAAGCCTGCAAGTTAGTGTGATGAAAACATTTGCAGAATAATATTATTTACTGCCTTTCCAAATTTTTATGCCATGCAGAAAACCTTCCCAGTGTTATAAAGAGTATTTCAGAGACAGGTGATAGAACAAAGTTACTGAAATGCCTATGTTTCCATTCTGAGAATATGTACATATTAATAAATATCAGTGAGATTAAGTCAAAGTAACTTATATGGGCAATTGAGCAAGACATTTCTAAATCACTGGGGATTGCTAGTATACTCCTAATTTATAGAACTAAACAAATCTGTGATTATATTAACATACAGGTAAAGCCCACAATAAAGGAGAGGTGGTATGAAGAAGACTAAAGAGAAAATATGCCTGTACTATTCTTACAATGAGCAGACAAAGAAAAAAAAACACCATTTCTCACTGAACAGGAAAAAAAAGTCAGTTTCTTAGTTCATCAAGAAGAACAAGGAGAAAACCAAATTCTGCACATATTAGTAATTATTCATAGGTTTAAAGATGTTAACAGTCGGAGCTGCATTTCCAATCAGATCTTTTGGCCTTTGAGCCTGAAAAAATAGGTATGAAATCCCACTCAGTTTTTTGAAACAAGATTATAATTCTGAAACAGGAAATTAGAAGAAATAAAAATATGTATAAAAATATGTATATGTCTCTTTCTATTTATTTATACATTATTTCAGATCATCAAATGCACCTCAGAAACAGGTGACAAATGTCTTTAAATAAAGAAATTAAATAGATTTTTGTGCTGCATAAATGCTAAAGCCGGTTTGCCGTCACATAATTCTTGCCAAGACCTCGACGATGGTTCATCAGGTGTTTTGCTTACGGCTCAGTTTTGGGTAGGTGTCTTCAGGTGTGTGTGAGATGCTTCACCAAACGCAATGAGACACCTACTTATGGGCATCTTCTGAAGCAACACCACAGGGTATGGGCCGATGAAATATATAACAGCTCAACATCCTCTACTTAACCAGTATGGAGGTCCTTCTCTAAATCCAGTGCAGTTTCTGGGCTCTTTACTAAGGATGGATATGCACAAGATCTTTACTACATAGAATGGTCAGCAGTAAACCGACTGCTTCAGTCTCTCATCCTTCTCCTTCAACATACACCACCTTCATTGATCCTTGAACACTTTAAGCCCCTATGGAGCTTATTTCCCACAGAGACAACCACAACAGATACACTGTCCGTCCTGTACTGCTGAAGATGGAAAAATATGACTCCTTGAGGCTATGCCTATGTCCTCTGTCTCTCTTAGCAACCTCATTTTCCCAGCTCTCAACAATTGAAGGAACATTTTCTTTTCTTCTCTTGCAGTCCAAAGAACCCATTTCCCTGACTGATAAGCTAGAAAGCATTACATCTTAGCTTCTAAGGTAAGTATTTTGAAGGCAACAAGTGCATGTTTTTGTATGTGATGAAATATTACACTTTCTGCCCTTTTCCCTCCCCCAGATTTAAATCAAACAGACATAAACACGATACGAAACCCTCCTCTTCATGTTGAAAAGCACTGACAGAATTTATACAGAAGGCTCTCGTTACCATCAGGCTACCTCTCCTCAAAAGAGGTCTAGGCTGACGCTGCCCAAAGCAGGCAAGACCCGTCAGATTTCTTCCCATTCCCCACAATCTCGGTGCCGGATGGGGGATCTAACATATGCAGTCTGGGATGTTTTGAGAATTGACTTTTCTCCAATAGAGAGAACCACCGTTGTTTTAAAGCAAACTTCTCCATCCGGATGTGGATGAAGAGAATTTCAGAGAGACATTACCTGCAAGAAGGACCTAATTAAACAGAATTGATTTCCTCCCAACTGTTTGTTGCTACTTACATTTTAGGAACTTCACTAAACTTCACTGCACGGGAGACCGGTGAAATAAGAAGGAAAATCAAAGAAATGATATATTTGAATGGCAATTATTTTCTATCCCCCAGCTGGTTCTAGCAATTAATTCAAAATGCCAGAGAATTCACTGTATTTTGATGAAGGCACTTGTTATTTCTTAGTTGTGAACAAGCCAGTCCAGGGCACAAGGTTCAAAATATAGCATTCACAGAAGGCAGTAATTAGAACTACTCAACTCCGCTAAGACGTTATTGCAGCTGAACAGCTCTGTCTGCTAGTTACAGGGTCAAAAATTTAAGGTTGCACCATTTGGTGTAATGGCTACGATAACTGCTCACTTATTTTCACACCTATAGTGGAAGGTGATTAATTACCCTTTTATTTGTAATTAGGTGGCAGTACTCATTTAAACCAAACACAAAAAATTAGAAAAGTGAAGGATCAGAAAAATGAAAAAAGGACCAGATTTTATAATTAGCAGGTCGGTACCATCCCTAGCCTGAATTTATGTCAGAAAACAAAACTATTTAGTAAAGGCCTGAGAATTAAATGCCTCTAGACTTTATTCTTTTTCCTTCAAAATATGAAAAAGCCTACAGAAGGAATGGAGAGTGATTTATATATTTTTAAATAGAGTTTTTACATTTAACTCTTAGGATGCAATTGCATTAAAATGAAAGTAGTCAAAAAATTACATTTTATTATTTGGTACCACTTAATATTTTGATTCCACCCCCTCCCCTCAGGATAATGGGTAAATCCTGCAACATACCTAAAATAACAACAGGCTCTCAACCATAGACTCGCTTCTGTGTTTGCAAGAAGTTTTCTTTAACTGCTGAATTTCATTTCCTAACCTTCCTGCACCTCTGATGAGGCAAAAGCTTGCACTGAGATTAGAAAGGGAATGAGCACGATTTGACAAGCCATTTGATGTATTTGCCTGTAATAACTTCGGCATTGCAACCTTCAAGGGGACAGAAGGCTGAGCGCCAAAGAGAGGAGACAAAGAATGTACAAACCAGCCTCCAATAAAAGGCTCTGGGCTTTTTTATGAGGGAAAATAGATAAACTTCTTAAGCACTTTTTAAAACTTCTCTCATCCTGAAAACAAAGTACATTTGATTGCTAAATATATAAGAAAACCTAGTGATCAAGATCAAAACTTGCAATAGTTTGAGCACAAAATAGTCAAAATGCTCTGCACATGAAGATAATTAGAGTAGCTGAATGCACAAATCAATAGTGTATGTCTGTTGGAGGCGTTTTGACTTTAAAATCAGATAGGATTTGAAAAAGAGTCTTAAAGAACTAAAATTGTTTCGCTCTAATGGGGCAGTGCTAGGTCACCAGAAAAACCTCAAAGAACATTTCTTACTTTTCTTTTCTTTCCCCCCTTATTTTAAATTGTGAGATTTACTGCTCCTTTGAGATTCTTGTTTTGACCATCTTAAGTACATTCAGTTGTTTGTCCTCAGAAGCCCTCTGAGAAAGGACTTCTGCCTGGCTCGTTCTGCAATCACTGAAGATGATAGCGCAGAAGTGTGGAAATCCCTGTAGAAGTCCACGTATCTCATTGCCTAACAGCTTTGTTCAGTTCCTGAAGTGTTTCATTCTGCATGTAATCCTGTTACAATTGGCAAAACTGTCAATGCAATGAAGCATATAAAGAAAAGTGCGCAACGCAGCCCAACGGAATCATTATAGACATCAGAACAGTTCTGGATGCAATGTATTTAGGCATTCTCCAATCCATTAATTTGAAATGAAAATATAAGTATCAAGTCACTCAAAATCTTTCTTTTTAAATATGCAGATGTATCTTCCCGAATTTCACAGTCTTGAGTCATGCAAGCTGTACATAAACATTAAAGTATTGAAACACCATAAACTTGTTAAGTGGCAAGTTCTCCTCAGTGAAGTGCAGAAATTGAAGTACATCAACTAAACTTCCTCAATTATTCTCCATCTACTGGAATTTACAATTTTTCATATAAGCTTGGCTGAAGACAAATATTAATGCTGGGGAGAAATTCCCAAATAGAGTTACTAGAGAAAACATCAAGTATTCTGTTATCAAGCAACATGAACTTTGTGCACAACAAAACCCTAACTCCGATATCAGTGTGGCACTTGCATAACTAGAAAAGCTTATATCTGCGTATTTAAGGAAGGACCATATAATCCATCTAAATGGTTTTTATTTCATAATCTGGAAGATCAGCATCTTCATATACCAGGACTAAAACAGGTAATAATCTGAAAGAAAATTAACATTTAAATAAATGGCTAATAAGATTATTTACCACATGAATTGAAAAAATAACAAAGTACTTCAATATTCACAGTACTTAAGTTTATACAAAATTACAATGTTAGTGGCTTTAAATTATAAGCAGCAACCTTTGACAGTACCCAAGATGCATGAGGCAATTTTTCTATAGAAAAAGCCCGATTCTCTGTCTTGAAACGTTTCCCAGCTAAAGTCATAGGCCTCCCTAAACCTGCTTACACAGGTAAAAGTCTGGTTAGAGACAGGAGTCAAAACATTTTACAAAGCAAGAGAAATAGTTTCAAAAACCATTAATCACGTTCCTGTTTTTTCTTTTAAGAGTTTCAAACTGCAGCCCCCTCCCTCAGATGTCAGTATGGCTGTGTTACTGAGAAACAACAAGGAAACTACTTCATAAACTATTACTAAATAATACTGTTGCAAAAATCTGTTTCAGTAACAGTAAATATCAAGCTCAGGAAGAGTAAATGTCAAAACTCTTGCAGTCTTTCGGCCAGCAGTAGTCTCTGCAAACATGATTTATTCCTTCTACTTAGCACGCTCTCATTTCTTACCTGATTTTGCTTAAGGAAAGAGATTCACAAACTCTAGTATCAACCGCAATTACTGTCAATACGCAGGAAAATGATTGCAGAAGTAGGGCATGGAAATGATGATGAAGTAAAAAGGCAGGACAGAACAACTCTATAAAAGACTGAGAGGCAAGCAGAACAGGAATAAATGAGTATATATAACCCAGCAGCGTCAACCTAGTCTCACAAAGCAATAACGACCTGTACGTAATTGGCAGTAGGATTGTACAACAATATACTTAGAAGGAAACACGTTGGGAGATACTGGAGATATTCAAAACACTGCTAGCCATGGAGCTGGGAAACCCGGACTAGTTGATCATGCTCTGAACAGAGGGGTTGGACTAGGGGATCTCCAAAGGCACCTTCCAACCTCAACAATCCTGTGATAGCAGTGAAGAATGAAGAATTAATTGAACCTACCTGATAAAGCTAACTTTGACAGTTTGGGGTTTTTTTTGGAGTTGATGTGGGATACACCAAGGTCCAAAATGAGTTCTTAGGACCTGAGAATGTTGGTAATAACATATAGAGTCTAAAATTGTGGAAAATCAGGTTACAGTAGATATCTTCCACCTTTAAGCTGTTGAGATGACACTGTTGAGATCTACTTGGCATTCACAGTGGATTCCTTCCCTGCACATGAAAAGAAGCCAGTAGCACTGAATTTTCTGAAGAGACCTTGGTGTTCAAAACTAGGCTGTGACCGTGTCGCATCGCCCTGTGTTCTCCCTCTTCTCGAAGGTTTCCCTAAAGAAACTTTGTTCAGAGTAGGCTGATGTAAGTATATTTAGAAACAATCTTCTGTTCTCTCATGACATTTCTGTCATACAAGTGCTCACATAGGTGTTTATCCTTGTGCTGTCAAAATTTTGAAGAAAATTAAAATATATTATTTTGAGCTCTGATTATCTTTTTGCCTAAAAACAATTAATGAATTATTTTTTAAAAACCCACAAAACCAAAACACCAGGAATGTATATATTTTAGTAGAGCACAGAAGAATAAAAACATCCTTTGCAACTGTAATTCCTCCTTACTCAAGAAATGGTCTCAGTAACATTCATCATTCATTAAAAATGATTCACCTCCCTTGGCCTTTATTCACTGCTTAGTCTTTCTAATGAACTTAATGTAGCAAGTGCTGTAATCAGACAAAAGCATGGTGAGAGCTCTTTCTGCCACTATGGGCACAATCACATTTAATTAAGAATTTCGTGTTAACTGAAGGCATTAGTTAACTATTACAGGCCCAATATATTGTCTACCTTAGAGAAGCAGTTTCCTCATTAACAAACAAGAGCTAGGATCTAATCGTTGCCTCTCTAATCTGCCAGGTACAGTAGCATCTCATTAAGTGTGCCTCACAGAACAACAGGATTTCTTTGATAGCATTGGAAAGGATTAACAAAACCGTCATAAGTTCTTGGAGGCTTTATCCAGGACCCATTTGCAAAGGAATAGGTATAACCACCCATTAAGTACTGCGTGCCTGAAAACAGGAAGCAAAATAACATTCTGAAGAGTGAAGCATGGATCAAAGCTTCAATCTGGAACTAGTACTCATTAGTGAATTGTACATTTTCCTCTGCAGACAGCTGTTAAAACAGCTCAGCGTTTGAAGAATAACATCCAGCATCTACTAATTTTGTTGTCTATTTCTACATACATCTTAGAATATTTCATTTAGATTCCAATATGTATAGGTTGACAGCATTCCTTTCTTCTCCACACATTACATTACAGAATAAAATAGAAATATAACAACTTTAATTTTGTGTTTGTGTGGCGCTTTTTTTTTTTTTTGGGGGTGGGGGGCAGGGTGTTGGGTGGGTTTTTTTGGTTGGTTGGTTGGGGTTTTTGTTTAATTTTGCAAGAAGTCAATGAACATTCTGGATCCTGTTCCCTCCATTTCATGAATATCCCTTCCATAATTGCATAGATCAGCATCCTTGTGATTACCACAAATACAGAATACCTGTTAGAAGTCATACATCTATCTGTCTGTTTTTAAATGGGCAATACCATCTCTTAAGTAGAGGGTACCTACAATTCTTATTTTTCCATAGCTAGAAAACAAATAGCACCTATTATTAAACAAGCATGGTAGGGCATTCCGGAGATGAGCACAGTAAACTGTGCTCTCATTATACGAGCCTGATTATCAGATGGTAGCCAAGAAAAAATCCCCAACATGACCTCCGGTAGGTCCTTCGAGCAATTTTGACTTAGGGATTCGGTGAGACAACATTTGCGTCTTTGTTTACAGAAAATTATTAAGTCCTACAGTTTGGCGACAGAGATAAGAGAGGGATGTAAATTAATCCCATACTGGGTTTTGGCCGATTCTCAAGAAGTAAATTGTGCAAGAAAATGCTGTGGGGGGAAAAAAAAAAAAGAAAGCCGAACGCATGTGTGCTATGAAAGCACTTTTGTCTGAGCAGCAATACTTAAAAAAACAGAAGTCTCAAAGCTATCAGCATTTTTTCACAGATGCACTGATTTCTCACTGGAGAATGTCAACAGGTCAGAAATGCAAATACCATAAAATATTATTTCAGTTTTTTCTAACACTCTGTAATGAGTAATTTCATCCATTACTGCAGTCTTGAAAAAGTGAATCACAGTAGTTCATATTTAATGGAAATGCTTATAAGTAGTTTCCTTTTTTTTTTTTAAATTAAGTAGAGACAGGTTTCTTTTCACCTTCAAGAGATAATTATTCCTATGTGAAGGAAAATTCCTTCACATTCTTAAGGAAGTTGTATAAAAATCATAGAAATTTTAGATCTACTTGCAGCAGCAATCTTTTGTTTCCATTTTATGTTCATATACTCACTGCCATAAAGAAGGAATTCAAGCTATTTGTATGACAAAGGAAACAAGACAGTGCTCAGCACGATGTAAAATTCAAGAAAATATTCAACTGCAATAAAAGATGTCAAAGGTCTACCAATGAAGATCACGGCAGCATTTACTTTAATCACTTATAAGAAATCCACAGTACCACTGCAGCGTATGCACCACCACTACAGAGGGCGCAATGACCTGCAGATTTGTCACGATGCAATGGCTGCATGTGGTTACATGTCAACCAGTTCAAAAAGAGAAATCTTTGCTCACTGAGTACCCTGGAAGTTTAATATTGACATAAAGAGATCAGTATTCTCTTACCCCACACCAAATCCTCCAGGATCCTGAAGACTATTTTCTGCTGTCTTTTGGCAATCACCTTAATTATCTCTATTCGACACCTGTAGACGGCTCAAGTGAAGGCAAATTCCCTTCTTTCCCCCCATTTTCTTTTTTGGATGGCGCATTCTGTATCAGGCTGGTACTCGTTTATCCTGCCTGCTGGCTTTTGCAAATATCAGAAAGGTTCCCATTCTTCCCCCCAATAAAAATTAAATGTATTGTTCCATACCGAATATGTGAATAAAACATCCTCTTCATATTTATTTATGTAGATCCTCTATGACACCAACAAGAAAGTAGAGCGCAGATACTGATGAAAACTGAAGAATTTCTGGGGTAGTCATGTGGAAATCTGACAGTGGAAATTTTACAAAGGAGTTCAATGACATCAAACTATCACACCTTATAAAACAACAACAACAAAACAGATACACCAAATAAGCCTGTGGATTCATTATCTCCTTTCTGCGCCCCTGCATGTATAATTTACTTTTTACGTAAAAAAGAGGATGCAGATTCACACACTAACATACTAGAAAAAATTAGGTGTTCAAATTTTTCTGCAAGTTTTAAGTGCTTAATTTTACATTAGCCATTAAAAAATCATTTAAACCCCCCCGCAAACTAACAAAACAAAACCAAAAAGAAAAAATAATAAAAAAAAAAGAGAGTGCCTCAAATCACTGCAGGCGAGAGACAGTTTTAGACAAGCAAAGTCTGTTCATTCAAATTTTGACAAGTTCCACTTATAAAATCAGCCGTTTTCTCCAAAAAAACCTGTTTTCTAATGCAGATTAGCGGGCCCCATGCAGGTTTCTGTGGTATCGACCCTACTGAGGGTGTATCATTTTCATACTTCCAGTAGGATTACCTGTATCTTGAGCTAAAGTGATCTAAACTGTTGCTAATCTACTCATCCAAGCTTTAACAGACAGTGACCTCCTGTGATCAAATCAGGAATAAACAGATCCCATCTACATTAAACTAAATACTATCTCACCTTGGATCATCTATTGGATTCCCCAAACCAATATGTGATCAAAAAGAGCGTTGTAAATTTATGCTGCAAATAGAATACCTATAGGTGTTCTTAATAAATGTGTATTTTCTTCCAACTAGCTCCTGCTATTCAGATTAGGTGGCGCTTCATCCATTGTAGTTGTCTTCCTCACCACCCCCTTTCTGCATGTGGTGTCTTGTGATTTTACATACCTTAACTATCACAAGAGAAGTTTGGTCCAGTGAGTATGACTATTTCATCCTATGGCTGTGACTTCTGTTATTGCTAGGCGTAGTCTATATTGGGTAAAAAGCTGCAGCAACTGATATTGCGCTGCTGCTGAGGACCAGGATTAAACCGGCCAGTTTGGACTGTTAGGGCTTGAACCCTTGAAAGGCTTACGTATATTATTTATAATATAAACAATACTTGAAAACGGATGTTTTTCTGGCATGCTTCGTAATATTAAGTAACTTATAAATTATTTAGAAAACTATAAATCACACAGGACATTAATAATAAAGTTCTATCACACGGCTGCGACTTAGTAAAGTTCAGTTTCTTTAAGACTGACTTGCAAACCTGTTCTTCTGGCAATTTTGCTATAAAGTAAGGCCCAATCATATTTTTAAAAGGACGCTTTCTATGTTTGCCTAACACATTCTTTCAAGAAAAGATTTTTGGTATGTTGTTAAAAACGCCTTAACATTTAACACTGAAAGCACCCTTTAAATGTCTTTTGTGGTACTGGTATAATGATTTTTAAAAGCTGGAATAAAAATCTACTATTTGAAAGCATGACTGAAAATTCCAAGACCTAAAATATTTGATGATAAACTGCAATTTTCACCCTTTTCTCTGACTCTTACCCTCTCATTCCCCCAACTCTTGTGTGTATCTTTAACAGAGAAGTGTTTTCAAGGGTGAGACTTCCCGTATAGCTAGAACAGACCTAAGGAAACAGCATAGCCAGAAGATAGCACCCTAATGAGTCGATGGTTTCGTTTCTGTTTAAGAAAAAGGGTCAAGAGGTAAGTAGGTCCAGCACTGTAAGCCAAAGATGGGTAAAATCATAGAAGACTTGCTACCTATGTGCAGAAAATAATTAGTTTCCTGCTCTGAATAGATAACATCTCATACCATGCTTGTGCTTCGTTATGGACTCCAACATTTAACGTAACATGTTATAACTGACTTAATAAATGGGGAGAACTGCAAGGCTCAGATCCAGGAAAGGCCTATGCCAGGGCCTTGCCAATCTCCTGCCTCTGCACAGCAATTGTTTTGAGTGTTTAATAGGCTTTTGTTCAGGGCGGTTCTTTTGTCACATCTGAAGTGCTCGCGGAAAGAAACAGGACAGGAGGCAAAATGAAATATCAATAGTACTTAAGTATAGCTGAAAATAAGACACTTAAGGGGTTAGATTCCTGTTTCAGACTTGTGAATTCATCTAAGGAGAAGGCTTCTTGTTAGAACAAGGGGACTGAAGCAACAGATAAAAGCACTCCCCTGCACAGGGTCAGGGACTTAACTCAGTATTACAACAGGTTACTCTATTTTGCAATACCCCAAGAAAGCTAAAAAAAAAAAGATTTTAAATACAACGGAAGAGAAGGAAAATGAGAAATAAATATTAAGACAAAATAGGAAAGAAACCTTTTTTTTGATTTGAAACTAAGTTTCAAATCCTATTACAAACTGTCCTTCAAATCCACACAAGTGAATATTCTTTCCATTAATTCATAACTTAAAGACCATTAACCACATCACTGATCAAAATAAGTCTGTCAAATATATATGAAAATACGCAAAAGCATAATTGGCTGAACAGAATAAACAGAAACAGAACACGTGTGCATATCTAAGGGTTCTCACCCACAAATTCCCACAAAAATATATAGATAGCTCCACCCCTTTGGAAATGCCTTAGATAGATTCCTGCTGCTAAAAGCAGTTCTGATTCACATTCATGATTAACTCTAGCTGTGTGGCTGCTGCAGTCTATACAACATTTCCTATTTCTCATGTCAAGCCAGTTATAATAATGAAGGCATATTTTGCGGAGCCGTAGCACTTCCTTTCACCATGAACCATAAGGTAGATCGGTTGTAAGAAGTGCCATCAGTCAGCTGATAGATGTAGTGCTGCAGTTGTTCAGTCACTTCTTTCTATATTATTTATTTTATTTTTTTTTTTAAGAATAAGGCAGAAATTGAGATGTAAGAAAAAAGTAAAACGATATTTGGGACATCAGAGCTGAATTTAATAAACTCTCTGAGGAACATAAACCAAATTCTTAGAGCGCAACCGCGGGTGGTTTACGAAAGACAAAACGCCAAGCATTTGAAAATCTGGCCAAACTTCCACACAAGGACAAGATCCTTCACATGACGGAACATCTCCATGTCTTAGCTCTACAGGCCTAAATGTTTCCCCTTCCTCTACTTGGAGCACCTGTGACCGCATAACATTCCTCCCTCATGTTCTTAATCTGTTCCCCTTGTTGCCAGTGTTAGGGATTTGCAAGAGCTTGGTTTCCAGGTCACTGTTTTTCACTGGACATGAGAACAACATCTCTTCCTTAATCTTGAATTCAACAGCTTAAGATCTGATGGGAAGCTATTCCATGCAGCTTTCCATGCATTTAAAAGATAAAGGATGCGACAAGTATTTGTAATTAAAGCTATGAAATTAAACCACAGATGTCACTCATTAACAACATTGTAGTTTGTGCCTCTTATTAAAAAAAAAGAGATGTTCGAGTAAGTTCTGATTGCGTAATAAGGGTTTTATGCCTTCTTCCCTGTTCCATAAACTTTTGAATTTCCCTTCCTTTTCATCTGTCACACTCTCTTCCTCTCTTTTTTCCACAATCCTCTCTAATCTCAACTTTTTTGCTGGTTAAGCAGCGCTTTACCAGATGTGATTTTTTTTTCTTATTAAATAACTATGGAACCATTAACTTGTGTGTATCCTGATGGCAATGCCTGATTGTTGGCATTCAAAGCTACGACACTGCAGCGTTCAGTGGATGTTGTCACTAAATACAATTTACATCAGACTTTTAAACTAAGTACAGTGAAACCAGCATTTTCCATCTTGTCCTCTAAAATTTTCCTGTGTTTCCATGTTTACTTGGTTTTAGAGTATTTTTTGCAGCGTTCCCCCTGCAAAATATGTGCAAACCGGCACACAATAAAATCTGCCATGTGGACACTAGTAAATGACACAAGAATATCTCAGGCTTTTCCCGTTGGCTCCTAAACGAGGCGTATCAGCTACAGAACCTACTAACGAGTTAAACCTAGCACAGGGAATCTAAACAGCTCAGAGGGTGGCTTAAAAAATGTGTATGCAATGTTTGAAGATGGAAAAAGATGAAGCCAGTGAGGAACTGTGAATAACTAGCAAAACGGGCAATGAATTGTGCGCCCACTTTATGCTTAGAGTTGCTCTTTCACTCTACAGCATGAGCTTTATTTTTCAGTAACTACTGCTGGCTACAGTGACACCAAAAAAAAAGTAAAGCAATGGGACTTTTTCTTAATTTGCTTTTCCTGAGAACGTGCAAATGTTTGACTATTTATTTCTTTTATCTATGGCAGCAGTGGGAAATCCTTATCAGCATACAACAGCGCCCAAACTACAGCGTGTTTGCCTTTTCCATGGTTAGATACAATGTCAGTGAACTCAAAGGGCTCTTTATTACTGATTGTACAAGGTCAAGGTTTCACCTACCAGCTCAATTCTAAAAAAACCTTGCAGGTTAAGATGGTAACACACAAGGTATTTTCTGATATATATAATTAAAAATATTAATTGAAGATAAATATATACTTACAGTAGAAACCAGAAATCTTATTTGGGACAGAACTCATGCCAATGATATCTTCCCTACATTTCTTTCAATCTTTTTTCAATCTAAGGGTATGCCAGGGGCAGAGTTACACAGAAGAAAAATAGGATTTAACCTTCTCTTCAGCTTCATTAGAAAATGGTATAATAAACATATACCATACATGCACGCCCTCTAAAAGAATAACAGTGCACTGATTTCACCAGTGCCTTGGGATACTCATGACATTCAGCCAGTGGCCGTTGGGTACAAAAGTGGAAAAAATATAAGACCTATCAGGGAAATGGTATAATTCCTCCTGAGTCTGCCTTCACGCAATCCGCAGGCTAGAAACTCTTCAGATGATTAGAGGACCATCAGGATTAGACACCACCAAATATTCTACTGTCCTTGGATTTATATAATCCTCCTTTGAAATCATTTAAACTTCTGCATTCAAAACATCTAAAGGCAAATAATTCTACAAATATGACATGCAAAAAAAAATCTAATAATGTCTTCTTTGCTTTAAATCTGATTTCTTAAACTTTTCCCCATTTCTCTATTGTACAACAAAGTGAATAATCATTCCCAATTTACTTTTGCCAAAACATTCTTGGTTTTATCAGATCTCTTACAATGTCTCCCTTCAATCATCCCCTAAGCAAGACGAAGAATAATTTATCTTTCCTTTTCAGAAGCATCTGTCTATTCCTAAGCATCACTGTCAATCTTCCTTGAACCTTCTCTGTTCTGCTTAATATATAACTAGAACTGCATTTATTATTCAAAATAGAAGTGTAACAGATTATATAGTGGCAAGAGGACATTTACCGTGTTGCTGTCTCTTCCTTCACCAATAATTCCTAGCACTCCATTTGCCTTTTGAGGTCACTGAGCAGATGTTTTCCCAGAAGTATCCCCAATGATTCCCGAGCCTTCTCCCTCTCTGCTACCCCGGCCCAAGCGATAACAGCTAACGTAGAGTTTGGGACTGGCAACGCATAGTTGGTAATTTCCTCTTTAATCGCATACTGCAGCTCTACGACACTGAATTTACCACTGAGTTATATCCAGTTCCCTTCTGCTAAGCCTCTCTTTACACCATCCTGACTGTTGTAAGCAACGCTGTACCACCTGCAAATTTCATTACTTTGTGACTTAGACCTTTTCTAAATTATTTATAACTACGTTTAGGCTGTTAGATAGTCAGACCTGCTAGTCCTAGTTCCTGCCACCTACTCCTTAGGTGTCTCTTTAAAGCTGAGTCGTATTTGCTGTCTTCCTCTCCTCTAACAGCAAGGTCAAATTGGGGAAGAGGTAAAAAAATTCCACAATTTCAAAGGTAGACTCCTGTTAGCCATTTCCGTGCTTACGGCTTACCTCGCTGCATTGTTGCTTTCATCAGTTTATCCACTGCAAGGAATAGCTCAGGAACGGGAATCTCCCTGAGCTCCTAAGCAACCTTAGAAATCAGTTTAAATGCACTCAGGACTTCTTTTATACCATAACTCATTTACTGTCTCAGAGAGATTTCCTTCTTCTGGTATATTTTAAATCAACTAGCCCTCAACAGCGTGTTTCTCAAACATTACCTTGGTCTATCTCTTGTTGTGCTTTTACATTCAATTTACCTTTCAGTATTCCATTTCCCTCATTAGCATCTGACTTCAACTCTTTAATGTCCTTTTGTTTGTGGGATACCTTTTCTTTGCTGTGGCATCCTGCAGGCGGGTGTTCATTAAGTCTGGTTCTTGGGAGTTGTCTGCTTTGCGCTTCGCTGCCTCTCTCTCAGGATATTTCAAAGTTCTCCGTACCATCTGTAAACATGTCACCCAACTGACTGGTCTTGTAACGAACAGCTGAATTTTTCTGTACAGAAATTTTAAGTTGGGGGGGAACTTTTCACCCCTTTTCATACATTTTGGCAACCATTACAAATCAATTGTCCTGCAGCTATATCTTGAACCAGGTCTGGTCCCTAAGAATGAGCAGATAAATGGTTCTCTCTCTTCTTGCTGATTTCACAACTAGTTGCTTAACTAAGGACATGATTATAATTATAATAATGCTGAACTAAGGATTTTGGTGTCTAACACTCAACATGATGTCCAGTCTATACAGAAATAGATAAGGTTGTTTCAGAGGCTCTAATTGCCTTTTCCAATTACAGACACTTTTACCAAAGTGGCTGGGAATCCAACAAAATTGGTCTAACACTGACGATAGTTCTGTACTCTAAAATTCCTCTTTTGGCACTGACTTTCATTCCCGAGGTTCTCTGGCAAATGTTCATACCATAACTCCTTTACCTGGTTTGACTCAAATGTTTCTTTCCTCGGGCAAAGTTCATGCCAAGATGGAGCCCGTTATTCCCATGTAGTTCCTACCTCGGCGTGGTTCATTGTAAACCATAAGCCCTATTGACAACACCAAAATTGTTTCCTGGCTGAGGAAACAGGCTACTACTCAGACAAGTAAATACATACTGTTTTGCTATTGATCCACAGATCAATAGGAAGCAAAGCCAAAGAGGACTATTAGATCATCTAGTGTGATGCCTAGTAACACTCACATTACATTTCATCCAAATGTGCCATGTAAAGAAGATTTCAGCTGGGTTAAACATTTCAAGTCCCCTCTCTTATCCTCCCAAACAAACAGAGCTCACCACAGTAAGAGAATAAAAAAGGCACAGGCAAGTGCAGCGGCAGAGAACTAATTACTAGAGCGATGAAAAAGCGATGCTAGCAAAAAGGCGTCAGAGAAAGGCAAAAGCAAATAAATAAAGCAAGGATAGGAAGTCTCCCTGCTCACCTAAGTTGGGAGAAGATTCAAGTATTTTTTCATCTCTAGAAGTTGTCCCAGTAAATTACTTGGGAGGTACATCACAGGAGTCAGTTTCAAAAGCTACATTAATACTCGAAGGGCCAATCAAAATGTTTTAAGCCTTCAGGTGAAGAAAGCAGATTTCTGGCAGTAAACTTAAAAGTAAACCTAAAATTGGTGACTATTAAGGTACTATACAAGCCACCATCCCACAAGTGGATAGGCCAGCTACGTATCCCCAGGAATCGGTCCTGACTCACCAGTCCTCCTGTAGCCACCACCTGTACTCCTTCATTTCCCAGGATCCCACCAAAGCTGGGGACCGCGGGGGGTTCAGTTTAATCCTCCAGGGCCAACACAACAGAACAAGCAAGCACATGGGACTACATGGAAAAGATTTACAGCGTTCGGAACACATGAATGCTTTCAGCCACTGAATAAAACCCAAGCTGTTACAGAGCTGTAGAAAACTCTGACTATATCCTACCCCTCTTGTGGGTTCACTAATTCCCTTTGGTGCTCTGAGAGTCTGTACGCACTGAGGAGAGGCAGGAACCTCCTCCAGCTTCTGATACAAGCACCTTACCGTCATCTTGTACAGCAGAAGAGGACCAAAAAGAATAAAAATGTCTGAGATCCCTTTTATCATTCTCTGGCTCAGCCAAATCACTGATTAGCTTCTTTCAGACAATAATAGAAGATTTTGTTGCCAAGGTGACCTCATTTCTGAGAGCCCAGATCGCTTGCAGGGTGATTATATTTCCATGCTATAGCCCTGAAGGCAAAAAAAAAAATCTTCAATACTTGTATTTATTTTAATCTCTGCACTGATCTATAATTTTCAAAAGAGAAATTAGTTACACATTAAAAAATTGAGTTAGTGGCTCATTAAAGACATGCAGAACTTTAATGTCCTACCACATTTATTATGGACGGGCAGATTCTTCCGAGTTCATATAGTATAAAGACAAGACTGTGCGTAACAGATCAGTCACACGCTGCTGAGTGTCGCTTACCTTCACCTTGGTGAAGGCAGGGAACAAAGGAACAATTCCTCTGCCTTCCCCACATTTCAGTTTACCCACTGAATAACATAATTGTTATGCCTTAAACACTCACCTGAAGTGCCTGTCTTATAAGATTGGATAACAATTATTGTCTTAAAGTAGAGTGAAAAGAACTGTAAGCATGTTGAGATCCATACAAGAAAACCTGTTTTCCCACAAAGCTCAGGGAAAAAAGCGAACAGAGTTTGCGATTTCTCTTACCACACTGAATATGGATTTCAAAACTTCTTCCAGAAGCCAGAGCATAATATTCATTTTATTATTCTGAACCTTTAAAATTCTGTAAAAACACCATTGTTTCTTTTTTCTTTTTTTCTAATAAAAATTATGAACACAACCCATACAGAAAAAGAAAATATAAGGACAAGAGATGTAAAGAACCATGCACGTTGTGCTGGAAACAGTCCCCTGCCCCAAACACACACACAAACTTTCTACTGAATTAAACTAGTTTTAATATAAAAGCAAAAGGTACTTTCAATCCCCCCAATACAGCCGGGATCCAGGTCAGCACGCTGACCTATAAGTAGGGAGGCTGGGATTCAGATCCTCTCCAAGGAGAGGATGTAACTAACTTTTCCCCCTCCGGACCACATGTTCAAGTGGTGAAGAGGCAGAGGAGCAAGGACATGACATTACTGACCATCAGTCACATCACCACCCTCACACACACAAAAAAGAAAGGAATAGCGGAGCATAGGAGCCTCTGCGTAGAGCTTGGCCTGGCAAAGAAGTGCCTCTTGGAATGAAAACAGAATTTATGAACACAGAATTAGAAAGTTCTAACCACTATTGAAAATCAAATCTTCTATTCAACATCATGGCTCCAGTCAAATCTTATCAGTGTGGCTTGTTGCACTGCACAAAAGCACAAAAACAACTGTATTATTTCTATTATACAGCTCTGAATGCATTTTAAAATGTGTTAATTCTTCTCAGCCTCGCGTGGAACATGCAGGCTTCTCATAATCTCCAACACATGATCAACATCTAAAGAATGTTTCAGGATTTTTCTGTTCCTAAATGAACCTCTCAAGTATGAATATTTAGATGATTAATTCCTTAGAGTATCTCCTTTACTGATTAAATACATACTGTTAGTAAAGAAGTTAAGTGTGTAAATACTAACACCATGATCTAAAGTTATGTCACTGTGGCTTTCCTATTAAGTTAAAATTGGTGACAGGCTAAAGACATGCGAATGACAGTAAACTATCATTAAATTACCTTCAGAAAAAAAATTAAAATAATGAAATGTGAACTGGTTTCTTAACCCAGTTTACACTCTTTTCCAATGCCACCAAAGTCCACTTTTATTTCAAATACCTGAGTCCTTTAGAAATTACCTTGGGAAAAGCAAGTAGGATATCATTGGACAGAGCTCTTTACAAGTCCGCTGATTTTAAACGGGAATTCTTCTTTTGCACAGGATCAGGACACTCCTTTATCTGTTAACTCTGGGGATTTAGTTATCTTTTTTTAATATTCTTAATCTTTTTTTAAATGCTTACATCACAACAACTGAATAGTTAAGGGGAAGCCTATATTCTCATAAATCACATTTTAGAAGCCCGCTTCCTATAGCAGGCAGTTTTACATTAATATTTGAACATGGTTTATGTTACAGTCCATGTGTTTTAATTAGGTTATCTGCAACCACAACTCACAAGGTACTCTCACAGCATTCAAAGAACATTACTGAAAAACTAGCAATAGAAACTTATTTTGAAGGTGGGTTCTTGCCTTATAAATTAGCACGACCTAACACCATCTAATGCAAATCACCGTTTCAACAGATGGGCTATACAAGCAGAGACCCACTGCGAAATCCAAAGCATTCACAAGGAATCTCAGTTTATTCTCTCTAACAACGATGGTCCTCATTAGTTTTCTTTATTTCCTGAAAGTTGGGGTTCACAGAACATTATTTTCCCTAGAATACGCATAAATCAATCTCTCTCTTGAAAATAATAACTAGCAAAGAACTTACCTTGCAAGTTTCCTTACATAGTAATGACAGAGGTAACAGAAGTTAATAACATGATACTTTCTTGGCTTGTAGCCTTCAAGCTTCAAATTTAGCTAATTTATTTGCAAACTGTGATTATATACTTGGGAGAGGGGAGGGCAGTGTTCAGCATCCTTGGCAGGAACATAAATCCGTGGATAACTTTTGAGAGTAACTACAAATTGACATAGTGAAAGTTTGCGAGTGTGCTTGGGCCTCATTTACACATATTATTTTGTCTCATGACAGGCAAAAGCAAAATTCTACTGAAAAGCAATAACAGAAGAAACGTAACTCTCAGGTAAAACGACAAAAATCCCCTCTAAAAGTCTAATAAACATTTTAAAAACAATATATTAGTGCATATTTCCAAAATATTTCTTCTTTTTTTTCTCCTCTAAATGATTTAGAATAGAAAATGAAATTCCCAGGTAGATAATGAATGCAAGTGTACATGAATGTGAGAGCATTAAGACCCAATGTAAATTCTATTTAAGTTAAACATAACAAATTGTGCTGGCTTTCACTGGGATAGAGTTAATTTTCTTCACAGTAGCTACTATGGGGCTGTGGTTTGGATTTGTGCTGGAAACAGTGTTGGTAACCCAGAGGTGTTTTCATTCCTGCCGAGCGGGGCTTGCACAGAGCCAAGGCCTTTCCTGCCCCTCACCCCACCCCACCAGCGAGGGGCTGGGGGGGCACAAGGGGTTGGGAGGGGGCACGGGCAGGACAGCTGACCCCAGCTGACCCCAGGGATGTCCCACACCGCATGGGTCATGCTCAGCACATACAGCTGGGGGAGGAGGAGGAAGGGGGGGAGGTTGGGAGTGATGGTGTTTCCCTTCCCAAGTCACCATTACATGTGATGGAGCCCGGCTGTCCTGGGGATGGCTGAGCTCCTGCCTGCCCGTGGGAAGCAGTGACTGAATCCCTTGGTTTGCTTTGCTTGTGTGCATGGCTTTGGCTTTCCCTGTTAAACTGTCTTTATCTCAGCCCATGAGTTTTCTCACTTTTACCTCTCTGATTCTTTTCCCCATCCCACCCTGGGGAGTGAGCGAGCAGCTGGGTGGGCTTAGTTGCCGGCTGGGGATAAACTATGACAAATATATACTATTTTTGCAAAACCATTCATCTTAAACTTTGAATAACATGTTGTACACATCTATTCCCAATTTCTCAACAATAGATTTTAATTATTGGTATCTTACAAAAAGATTAAAATAAATTTTTGAGGATTAGAGAATACGATGACAAGAACTAGCGTATCTAGTTCTGCTTGTAAATTCCTGGCTAACTTAAAGTTGGGTCTCTCTTTGATAAAATGTACACAGTCCTAAAATGAAAAAAGTAGAGAGAGAGAGTAATTCAATTTGGTAAATGATTCATGATTTTCAAGTAAAAAACATCTAAAGAGTATTTTTAAAAAATTTTTACAATCGTATGTATATTTTTCTAAAATATACTTTGCTTGTAGAATGCAGGGCTCACACAAAGAATCAATGTACATTTCTTCTATACCTAAATTACTTGACAAAGTTGTAAGACATTGTTTAGAGTTAGTGCAGTAAAGACCTCTTTTATTTTTCCTAAATTAAAAAAAGACCAAGATATTACCACTAGGACCCTTCTCCATTATATTAATGAGCAAAAGAGAAGCAAATGTCACAAAAGTACCCAATGTCTGTTTTTATCTTAACAGTTGGCAGAGGCATACGGGGAATCAGCTGGGAGTTAAGCGTACCTTCATACCATCCTTCTATAAGAAATCAGTATCCTTTTTTAATTAATAACCTACTTTTGTTCTGCTTCATCAGTTGATGGGCATATCAGCTCTACCACACTCTGCAAAACGCCAGAAATACAAACTGCTGTCAGCTGGAATCATACAAGAACTCTGAATGTCAAAGGGGCTGTTGCCGCACCCAAGCTCCCTTAACTGTCGTAGCATCAGAAAATAATTTGGTCGGGAAGAGACTTCAGCAGTCACCTGGTCCAACCTCCCACTCCAAGCAGGGTCAGGTATGAGGCCTGACCAGGTTGCTCAGAACTTTATCGAGTCTGGTCTTGAAAAGCTCCATGGGTGGAGATTGAATAATCTCTCTGGGCAACCTGTTCCAATGCTTGACTGCACTCTTGGTGGAAAACTGATACTCTTCTTAAATGCCAAATCCCTTCACTTTGGGGAAGTTTGCTGTATTTCCTTAGAGTTCACTGCTGAGTTCCCTGCTAGAAATCACAGGTGCTACTAGCAACTCAGTCAGGAAACCGAACTGGGAGATCTACCCATCTCATAGATGTAGACTTCCTTGGGGACTGTCCTCCTTCCCCTTCTTCAATTTCAGGAGTTAGGTCCAAGACACTTTTAGCTACAAAAGTTCCTTTTACCAGGCCAACAAAGCACACAATGATTATGGGCAAGTAAACTCACATATATGTCCCTTAGCCACCCTGGTACAATAATAATAATTATGAAAACCAGATATTGATTTCTACCCACCCATGCCCCCATGCTGTCTATCCACAGAACAGTATTTTAAAAGAACTCATTGAAAATGTGTTTAAGTTTTAAAAA
Source organism: Phalacrocorax aristotelis (assembly GCF_949628215.1). Classification (NCBI taxonomy): domain Eukaryota; kingdom Metazoa; phylum Chordata; class Aves; order Suliformes; family Phalacrocoracidae; genus Phalacrocorax; species Phalacrocorax aristotelis. The sequence continues at coordinate 80,130,556 of NC_134279.1, forward strand.
GGACAGGAAGAAATCATGTTTTCCCAACAGCTGTGACCCACTTCTGCCCCCTTACTTATTTAAGAAAATAAATATACCAGGGTAGGAAGAAATAGTATTTCGAGAACCTGGAGGAAAATTGAAAATATTTCTAGATCCCCCAAAACCATAAAATTTCAGATATGAGAAAAATAAAAAAAAAATTAAGACCATTATAAAGCAAAACCAGATCAGTTTCTAACTTCTCTCAACTACGCTTTTTACCATCCCCCTCCGACAAATGTGTTCACAGGTGCCAGACACACTTTAATATCATAAAGTGACAGGCGAAGGTTGCATTTCATATCCCAGTGTCAGGCTCCTTCTGCTCCCTTTCAGCTGGGGTCTTCACGCATTATGTTCTAGGTAGATCTTGTCAGTTATGTGTCAGGAAATTTGGAAGGGAGACAGGGAAATGAAAATGACTCTACTAAGAGTAATACAGACATCAAGATCGAGATGAAAATGGTAAGAATTGTTCTGAATTCTTAATAACTCTTTGAAAAGGTCATTTTGCAACTCTGAGTTTAGATCCTTCCTCCACAAAGGAGAACTGCATGAACTAAAAAAGACCAATTTTAGTACTTTGTTTTCCCGAAACTTACTAAATACGCTAAAACATGCCCTTTTGCAGCACATGATAAATATGCCACAATGCGCATACAGTATATAATTTATTTTGCAAAAACATCACAAAAAGAAAAATCTACCTTCTTGCATCTGTCTTAATAAAGGTTTGCTGTTCACAGAAAGCTATGCAAAAATCCCCTGAGAACATGAAGTGAAAATCTGGGCACTATAACCATCCATGTCTTTGCTGTGAAGTGCAATCCTGTAGTAGCGCAGTAGTATCCTTTTTGCATTAGGCTCTGGCAACTCCACTAAGGATGCAAGTTTCTCCCTTCTTTGGATTCACAAAACCCTGTTATAGCAGAATGCCATGGATCAGATGAGCCATAATAGAATCTTCAAGGTTGGAAAAGACCTCTAGGATCATCAAGTCCAACCATCAACCCAACATTATCATGTCTCCTAAACCATGCCCTGAAGTGCCACGTCTACAGGTCTTTTAAATACAAATACCTTTGCAAAGGCCTTTGGCATCCAGCAAAACAATGAAAGCAAAATTTGCATCTCAAGTGATGATTTGGATGTCCAGCATCAGATAACAAACTTCTTTCACCTGGTGTTCAGATAAGGAGGTTCTCCTCCCTATGTTGGTGACCTGGACGATTAGGCTGTTAGTCAAGGGTAAATACTGTGTTGAAGGAGGAGTGATGAGGAATCCACACAGTCATTTTTATTTTCTTTAATAAAACAACTGAAGCAGACAAGAAATAGCTCTAGATTCAAGCACCCTGTTGCCATTACTGACTGGCAATGTTGGGGCGTTGTATAATGCACATTAGCACGGGAGCTTATTTCGGCCTTTTACCACAGAGCCTGTCATAAAAGCCTGTGCAAGTACTAAAAACCAGGTACTTAACCCTAATGTTTTCAGAGGCCTCGTTTAGTACCTCTGTCTCTGCCCACTCCTTGTCTGTCCAGGCTCTGAATCAGTTAAAACACACGCACACACATACACGTATATATATATATATATCAGCATGTATGTTAATGTCAAGCTGCTGTGTTAAGTTTGAGCTTTAAAAAACTTATTGTACTTCTTTCACAACCCTCTATTATCTGTATTTTCCACAGTCATGACAGATACAGTGAAGAAATAGCACCCCCTGACAAAAGCACATGCTCTTTCGTTCAGGAGGAGGGCTGTAAACTAAATGCAGGTGGGGATTTTTAATTGGTTTTTTGTTTGTTTGTGGGGTTGTTTGTGGGGGGTGTTTGGTTTTTTAAGTTAATTATACAAAAAAATGTCCTCAAGACAATGAAAAAATGGCATTCCTTTTAAAAGTCCTCATTGCTAACCAACTCAACAAGTGATATAAAACCTTCATGTTATTTACAAAAACATCCTTGTACCAAATTTCCAGCCCCCCCATTCTTAATCAACTTTCTTTCCAATTAAAATGTATTTGTTATATTTCTTTATATCTCCCCATCTTTCTAGCTTCAAACCCCTTTTCAAGTTATCCTTCTCCCATTCTCATTACTGGGGCTCTTACGCAAGCCAAAATGTGCACGGGGATCTGAAAACACGATCCTACTATCTGTTCATATAGTAACAGGGTATTAAAGACTCTTCCAAATACTAAAATAGAACCTGGAAAAAGTCAGGATAATATATGCAAGTATAACATATGAATTATGAATGCTTTAAGAGCCAAATTGCTCTTAGTATATTGATATTCGTGCAGACAGTAACATTTCAGCCCTATGACTGCAAACATATAGAGTGTATATTTCTTTTTCAGGTCAGGGATTTGGTTTACGCATTAATTTTAAACAAACTTACTATCACTCGGTGACTGAAATAAACAGGATGAATTTCCTATCCGCAGTAGTTCTTGATGTTGCTTAAATGTTTAGTACTTCAAGGTCCAGATATTATATATTCCAGATATACTGTGTTTGGGTAAGCATCAAAGCAGGGCCAGATTTCTATTTTCCCAACAAAGAGTTGGGGTTTTTTGTGCATCTGTCACCATAAATGTGAAGATATTTAAGACACTTTGTTAAATATTTTGTAGAATACGAATTTCACAATAGTGGGGTTTTGGATGAACTTTTTGTTGAGAACCGAAGAAAAATCAGGTTATCTGATTGTCAGCTGATATACAAGAAGTATTGCTACAAGAAATATCTACTTTTTATTTATAGCTTGTTGTAATTGAACATTATAAAACCAGAAAACTGGTTTGTATTCTATTCTTCATGGACGTCACTTCTTTATTACTGAAGATAGATTTAATTTCATTTCTATCAGCTGGTGTTGCACTTCAGTTATTATAGTTCCAATGGGTGTAATGAAATGTCACTGCACCGCAATACGAGAGTCAGGAACAACATTATAAAATCAATATGATGCTTAGGCTATTCTCGGCATTCATAATACTCACGGTTTATTTTATAAAAATCGTGAGTGCTAACTGTATTAAGGTTTCTTCCCCTTATATCCTCTAGTTTTCAAATTCCTATGATATTGAAAAACTTCAACTGTTCAGCAGAAATTCTCCACATTTGGCTAACCTAGTGTTAGTTTCTTTCAGGAAATCTGACAGCTCTTGCCTTTTTGAATATGCAAGACAAAAAATGTAGAAAGCAGCAAGTTTAACTCAGTTAAACCCTACACTATGCCTTGCTGAAAGCTCCCTCCTTTCCTTTCATCAGGTTCTTTTTTGGGTTCAATAACAACAATCAGGCAGGGACTCAACCAGTGCTTGAGTGGTCATGAAAATGATCCAGCCTACACAAGGCTCCATCTGAAATCAAACCTTAATGTCTCCTTCAGCAAGTTCCCCTGCCTCGTTGCTGCCGAAAGCTGGAAATTTGGATTCGCTCGGCTCTGCTGCTGATCACACAGTGCAGTCAGGGACACATCGTGGCTGACAAGAGATGATGTGTGGCTGGGCACCCAAAAGGTTACCATTTAATACAGATGGACAGTGGAATTGATTTGCTCCTTGACTTTCTAACTTGAGGGTGGTCAAACACTGGGACAGGCTTCCTGGAGAGGTGGTCGATGCCCCAAGCCCGTCAGTGTTAAAGAGGCATTTGGACAATGCCCTTGATAATGTGCTTTAACTTTTGGTCAGCCCTGAAGTGGTCGGGCAGTTGGACTTGATGGTCATCGTAGGTCCCTTCCAACTGAAATAGTCTAGTCTGGTCTAGTCTAGTCTACTCTACTCCCAAACATTTAAACTGGCAGGTACTTTCTTGCCAAGACAAAAATTATTCAGGCTTTGCCTGAAAAAATATCAAGGTTGAATTTGATAAAGACGACATACATCGTTCAATTACATATTCATTGTCCAATGTCACCACAAATACTGTATATGCATCTGTTACTTTTATTAATATGGATTTTAGAGAAATGTATTTCCTTAAAGAGTTGGGGAGAATTGATCACTCTCTTCCACACATATAGGTTAACAAAAATAATAGTGATGGCAAACTGACTTCAGGCTGCAATAAAGCAAACTAACATGATCTGTGACGCTGTGTGTGTTGGCCTGTGTGTGTCAGGGACAACTGCAAAAACATGACACAACCGGTTACTGGAATGCATTTACAGCCAAGCAAACGCAACCCGAAGAGCTCCTGCCAGCTGATCTGAACACTCATCACAGGTTATCAGTCTGATCGTTTCTCTCTAATTCTCCAATGCCAAGATTAACGTTGTGTCTACTGTTTTAAAGATGTTGCCACAGCAAAAAGATTGGAGTGTCTCATCATGAATTTGGATGGAAGAGGTAGAGACCATGTTATGACATCATAGACGTGAACAGGAGAGAAACCTCTTATTTTAATTGCCATGTTTTCTTCCTCCTTGTCTTCTTAGATCCACCCTGTAATGAACCTACAATTATAATCAAAGCATTAAATAAACATTCCTCCTATTCTCCCATGATCAAAATTAAACAATGACACCACACAGTGAGAAATTATTTTAACGACTGCAGTACTGAGGGTCTTCTGAAGCTGTTTTAGCATGGCCCAAACAGATCCTCCTTTTTTTGAGCATAGTCAGTGAGATGAAAACGCTGCACTTCACCCAGTCGCCGTGGTCTCCCTTAGACCAGACCATGTAGATCGCTACCCAAACACCTGTGTGTACCGGCTAAATGTTAATGTATTCTGTCAAAACCAGATTACCTTCCACACTAAATTATTCAATGTCATTATCGGTATCAGCCATCTGCAAGCCTAATACCCTTGTGTTCTACAATTCCGAGTCCCTGCTGTATTATTTTTGTTTTACATTCTTGCATAAATCCGTTAAACTCAATATGTTACAGCAAATGCACAAAATCAAATGCAATCTGCTGGACTATAAAACACCAGTTACTGAAAATCGAAGGATTTAATATAGTAACAATTCAAGAAGTCAGTAAGCAGTCTTTGTGCGCTGAAGGTCGAACCACACGCTAAGTAACAAGTTAGATAATCCATGCTGTAAACCAAGGTATGTATTTGCTATACATAGCGTGGCCTTGAACCCATTCATGTACTTCATACCTAATAAAAATCTGAACAGTTGGTCTGACTGGATTTTAAGTGACGCAAATTTGGAAATCAAATAGGCAGACTCCCTTTAGACTTGGTCTATTTAAACTATAATTGTAAAGAACTGCAGATTACATTTACAGTGCTACTGAATTCTCAAGAGATACAGTAAGAGTTTTAGGGAAAGAAAAGTATTTATCATTTTAAATTTGTTATTAACAAATAAAAATGTACACAGCATATGACACTATCATTTTGTTACTACAATTTTGCTTACATAGCAGTAAAAAGTGTAACCACTCTTCAGGAAATAGAATGCACTTTGGTTTTCAGAGCCATTTAATTATATGGTTTGACAAAAACCAGTAATATTATTCTCATTCTCCCAGCATGGCAACGCTAAGTAAAGAGAAAAAAATCCCACTTACGTTTCCCAGACTACAAATTAAGGTAGGATTTGGAGACCAGATTCACATTCTCAATTAGGAAGTTGAAGTTTTATCTTCACAAATAAATCATAAAGCGACTTGAATGTACCTTTCTTCCTAACACTTAGCGTTCAGTGAGGGACTTTTGTCTTCGGTTAAGAGGGACAGAGCTAAAAATGGGAGATACGTGCACACACCCCCAGCACATTGTGAAATATGAACTCATAGAAATACCAGCTCAAATCAGGATAAAACAGAAACACGCCTCCTTTTTTTCCACTGTGATTAGTATCTCCATCAGAAAATGACCGGTGTCCTAGTTCTCGAAGACGGGTTTATGAGCACTGGCAAATCACAACAGAGTTAAGATTTTCTTGCACCTTCACATCTAAACTTCATATACTTTTCTCATGCTTTGACACAGTTTATATTCCTCCTCTCGGGAGAAAGTTATCTTGTGCCTTTTTGCCCCTGATTGTGACTTTGCTTAGTGGAGAACCCTCTTACAGAAGCAAAGATTTACTAAACATTTTATAATATTTTCTGACAAAGAAAATGCGTTGGCCTGCTACATTTTGATCACGCAACGCAGCTAACCTGAAGACACTGTACCTTCTGACAGGACTTCTTTTAACACCGCTTGTTTAGGGAGCACAAAGAGTGAGACTACAAGGGTTCCTGACTGCAGTGGGTTGACCCTGGCTGGACACCAGGTGCCCAGCAAAGCTGGTCTGTCACGCCCCTCCTCAGCTGGGCAGGGGAGAGAAAATACAATGAAAGGCTCTGGGTCAAGATAAGGGCAGGGAGAGATCACTCAGCAACTACCGTCAAGGGCAAAACAGACTTAACTTGGGGAAATTAGTTTCATTTCTAACCAGTAAAATCAGAGCAGAGTAATGAGAAAATAAAAACCAAATCTTCAAACATATTCCCCCACCCCTCCCTTCTTCCCAGGCTCTCCTTCACTCCTGATTTTCCCTCCCTCCTCCCCTCCAGCTGCGCAGGGGGATGGGGAATGGGGGTTGGGGTCAGTGCATCACATGCTCTCTCTGCTGCTCCTTCCTCCTCAGGGGCAGGACCCCTCACACTCCTCCCCTGCTCCAGCGTGGGGTCCCTCCCACGGGAGACAGCCCTCCGTGAACTTCTCCAACATGGGTCCTTCCCATGGGCAGCAGTATCTTCATGAACCGCTCCAGTGTGGTCCCTCCCATGGGGGGCCAGCCCCAGGAACAGGCTGCTCCAGTGTGGGTCCCCCATGGGGTCACCAGTCCTGCCAGCAAACCTGCCCCAGCATGGGCTGCCCACGGGGTCACAGCCTCCTTTGTGCATCCACCTGCTCTGGCATGGGGTCCTCCAGGGGCTGCAGGGGGATACCTGCTCCCCCGCTAACCTCCAGGGGCTGCAGGGGGATATCTGCCCCACCGCTAACCTCCAGGGGCTGCAGGGGGATATCTGCCCCACCGCTAACCTCCAGGGGCTGCAGGGGGATATCTGCCCCACCGCTAACCTCCAGGGGCTGCAGGGGGACACCTGCTCCCCCGCTAACCTCCAGGGGCTGCAGGGGGATATCTGCCCCACCGCTAACCTCCAGGGGCTGCAGGGGGATATCTGCCCCACCGCTAACCTCCAGGGGCTGCAGGGGGATATCTGCCCCACCGCTAACCTCCAGGGGCTGCAGGGGGATATCTGCCCCACCGCTAACCTCCAGGGGCTGCAGGGGGATATCTGCTCCCCCGCTAACCTCCAGCGGCTGCAGGGGGATATCTGCCCCACCGCTAACCTCCAGGGGCTGCAGGGGGATATCTGCCCCACCGCTAACCTCCAGGGGCTGCAGGGGGATATCTGCCCCACCGCTAACCTCCAGGGGCTGCAGGGGGATATCTGCCCCACCGCTAACCTCCAGCGGCTGCAGGGGGATATCTGCCCCACCGCTAACCTCCAGGGGCTGCAGGGGGATATCTGCCCCACCGCTAACCTCCAGGGGCTGCAGGGGGATATCTGCCCCACCGCTAACCTCCAGGGGCTGCAGGGGGATATCTGCCCCAGCACTAACCTCCAGGGGCTGCAGGGGGATATCTGCCCCACCGCTAACCTCCAGGGGCAGGTGGAAATTACACAATCAATTCTCAGTGTTTTAGGCCTGATACATTTAAAAGGCACGATGCAGAATGTTCAGTTCTGTTACAGTATTCAAAATGGAAACTGCTGGTTATAGCTGATCATGTCTACAAACCATGGTTTGAAAATGTTTTAAAATATCTACAAAAAAGACCTATTAGGGTGTAATAGTTTTCACGTCTCTACTTACTGACTCAAATTTTCCCCCTCCTAATTCATCCTGGGCTGAACATGTTTCAAAACTCAGGAGAGGGGAAAAAAAGGGGTAAAAAAAAAGGCTCATAATGGTGCAAAATAGCTGTTCTAGAGACCTGTGTAAATCCCCTAAAATCTTAATGCTCTGCAGTCCATGTAAGAAAGGATCCCAGATTATTCATTTTAAACAATAAATATCACCTTTGTTTCAGGGACTCCCTGAACCATAAATTGCTGGAGGCGAAGGTAATGAATTTTGCAAAGAAAAATCAGTCACAATATGTTTGTCAGGTTCTTGTGCTCTTCTTCAGTCATCCCCTGTGACCATTACCAGAGATCAGATACTAGGCCAGATAAAGCTTAATTCTAAGCCATTTTATGTTCTTAATTCCCCACATGCAGCCACCTTTTTGAAGATAAGACCAATTTTCAGTGCTAAGAACCTATATCCAATTATCTAACATCACTGCAACACACTCCGGTAAGATACGAGCAAATCACCATATGAAGTTATTCACAGGAACAGATGCTAACAATTTGCTACACAAAAATTTTATTCAAATGTGGCACTGCTGAAAGGACCATATTTGCACAATATATTTGAAAGACACTTTCAAACCCTCAAGTTGACGTTATCCTTCATAAACTGCCCTCCTTTTCAATACTATTCTCTTTAGGCCTGTTCTCTACGTATGTTTTTATGTCATTTCCAGACTTGCCTTGTGTGTGATTTAGTCAATGCTGAGAGAAAGGCACCCCCAGAAAATACTCCAGGTCACTTAAAATACAGTGTGCTTTGAAGGTATCAACCTCTTTTGGCTGCCTTGGGGGAATCCACAATAACACGCTTTCTCATTTACATGCCTGAAAAAGGTTTCTCCAGTGATATTAATCCAGGGCCAAATGAGCAACCATTTCTCATCCTAAACACTTGAAACATCTTAAATTCATAAAGACAGGAAAAAAAATCTACAAGAAAATATACATTTAAAAAATCTATTATTTTCCACTGTAATCTGTGCAAAATCATTCTTCTTTTGTATTTTACACATATTTTCATAGTCACTCAATGAGAATGGCTTTGATTAATTATCTATTTGAAACAAAATCCAATATAGATAAAGACAGTCAAATTACCTTCTACCCAAAACAGTTTCCAGGGATGATAGTGTCTAATGGATTCTCATCCCTCAGCAAAAATATTAGAAATTGATAGAAACCCCTAAGAAGCACAGAGTCACCTTAGCCATTTATCTTTCAAGGCAAAATATTTCGCTTTACACAGTTCTAGAGAAAGCTGTCCCTTTACCTCCTGTTTGTGAAAAAACCAAGCAGTTGGAATCCTGGGGGCTGAGGCATCTGGCTTCGGGGCTCATTAGTAAAGAAATGACCCCTATGCATAAAACACAGTTGGGTCATTCCACGCTAATGAGCCTTCAAGTTTTATTGTTTGGTGCATACAAACGGTCGGATGTAGATCTACTTTGTAAGTCCAGCCTCACACACTCACAGGCAGGCATACCTTTTGTTTATGCACTCTTTTATTTATTTATTTACGTTGAAAGGAGAGAAGAAAATTGCTTGCGAAGAGAAATAAAAGCCTCTGTATTTATGCTTCAAAATGTATTTCACTAGTTCAACCATGATATGAAATTACAAAGCATTCACTTCTTTATGGTTTGGTTTTTTAAACATCTGATTTCAGAACTTTAATTTAAATTCACACTGACAAAACGCTTACAACTGAATGTTCGGATTAATCACGGAAGGGCTATCCACGCAGAACGCATGAGGACAAAGCAGCTCCCATAAAACTCAAGACCCAAATCTAACAATGTATATAATTAAGTTTTAAACCTTGAGAATTAGCCTTATTGCCTTTCCTGGGGACGTCTCTATACTGGAAGTCAGGCATTTTATATTCCCAACCGTATCCTTGACGCGTTTGTGTAACGATGGATGACTTTTCACTGACATCGATGGGATTTGGCTCTATGGCTCTCATCCGGTATGCAAAAATCGGGGGTACTGCATGAGGCATAAGGGTTTGTGCTCACCTACCCAGTCAGAAGAATAAGACATCATTTTATAATGAACTAATATATTTATGACTGACATCAACAACAAAAAACTCCCCCTCTCACTTTCTTGCTCTTTTTTCTCTTTTCTTTCCTTTTTTTTTTTTCTTATTTATATAGGAAAATTTTTTTAAAAAATTGTAACTGACTCTTTCTGGATACTTACTGCAATTATGGAGTCTTATGCATGAAACAGAGCCCTGGTTTTATTTATGTAATAAATTATCCACATTACAGTTTGCATGATAAGGCCTTTAGTCATTAAACATACTGTCGCATTTTAGATGATAAAAGTTATGTTTAAAGATAAAATAATGGAATAACGAATTCAAGTGCTTGAAGTTCTAACTTTTTAAACAATTTAATCGTGTGAGTGTGCCTCTGTGAACAACAAGAGGAAGTTACCAGTAAAAAGGTCATGCATCCAATAAAAATGAAAATTAAAATTCCACCAAGCAAAACCGTCACAGAGAAAAGAAATGCACAGGCAAGTGTTGTGGCCATTTCCTGTCCCTCTGCTCTATAAGAACCAAAACCCCCACCATTCAGTAGCCTCAGCAAAGGCTCTGGGGGAATGGTCCCACCAGGTCGGGAAAACTCAGTTTGGGACTTTTTATTTGGTTTCTTTCCCTTCAAACCACTGTAATAAATTACAACTAATGCCATTTTCTCCAGTTTCGTGGGTTAACGGTGCTCCAGATAATATGGTTATGTTATTATGTGCTTCTGTGATGGTGTTAGATACCACTGTTCATCTTGCCTATCACTGTCAATCTCTTTCTACTCTACCATGACATCTCTTTTCGAGACGAGATTGTACCGTGTTTAATACAATAGCTTTAAGAGAACGAAAGGTTTCATTACGTTAATATGTCTCTGGTTAATTCTACCTTATCTACTTATTCAGCTTACCCTTAAAGCCCAATTAAAATCTAATTTATCTGATCCCAGGATTCAAATACTACCTGGCAATGCATTTGACAGCCTTAGAGTAACTACATTACAACACATCATGCCCCAAGGTATTGTAGATCATTTCAGAAAGAGCTCAGTCATTGTCCACTTAAAGCTACAGAGTTTTGTTTTGAGGCTCTCGGATTTTATATTGAAATATATAAATTTCATTGCAATGTTACTGCATAATTACAACTATAATGCATCCATCCAGGCTGTCACTCCCCTAGTGTTGTTTTGGTTTTTTTTTTTCTTTTTAAATAATTGCTTAACAAGTGAAAGAATTGGTCAAGGTAGCAGTTAATTAATCTGACAAACATATTAAAAAACCTACCTAATGTACGTATTGTGAAAAGGTGTGGTCAATATGTTACCCTGAACTTAATCGTAGCTTACTTTATATAGCAGGTGAGCTTAAAGCTTTATTATAGGGAAATGAATTTCACAAAATGTTTCATTTCATTCTGTTGAAGCCAAATGCGTGCTAAAATATTTTTAAACAGTCGTAATTTCTGTTAAAAGGAAGGGTTCTGACAAAGTTTCTGAGTGGTATTAGATGTTATGGAAATTGGATCAATATTTATAATTCCAAAAAGAATCCAAACAAAAATGAAAATGACTTATTCCTCTAGCTCAGTCGTCTTAAAATAAATTAAACAACCCTCTTTCCCTCCTACTGTTTCACTAAGGAAGTTTCGGAGAACTGATTCCAGTAGAGATGCTTTTTCTGTCTTTCATTTCTCAAGGGAAAATATGAAACCGAACCTCTTGTGCTCCTAGGGCCTGGCTAATGCACAACCCTGGAAAAAGCGACAAGTTACCGTGTCACGAGACACGAAGTCCGTGCAGTTGTACCGTATGTAGGGAGTCGTAAGAGGATTTCCCAGGTCAATATCAAATCCCACCGAACACTGATACATCTCATTTCGTATTAGCGTAGATTTGATTGTTAATTAGCTGGTATTGCAATGCGTATGTTCTTGAGCTCTGCATCACACATGTGTACCTGAAATTATTTCAGAAGGGCAGGAGAGGCTCTTACCCCTTGCCTGACAAATTCCATACTGAAATCAAGACATCAATGCTATTCCAGACTGCAAGTAGAAATTAACGCCTGATTTCTATTTGGTAGTTCACACACTTAATATTAATTCCATTAAAATATATATATTTTCCCAAATAACTTTTTGGATTTATTTTTCTCTAAAGATCCCGTAACTACTAACAAGGCAACCTCTTCTTTTTCTGTATGATTACATTTTCTTTGATTACCGCCGTACTACATCGGCATGCAGATCTTCAGTGGTGTAGGAAACCTTTCTGGTGTGCAAGTGTGCCCTCTTCTGGGCATCCAATACCATCACCTCAGATGACGATTCTCTAAATCATACTGAATTTTCCCAGCACTAATTTACAATGCCTTGTTCTCTTTTCTAAAAACACCCCTTGTGTAAACAAAAACCCGGATAATGCAAACCAATGCAGGATACACAAACCAGATGTTTACACACACTGATGTAATTTTCTAGTTTTGTGGCTTTGATTGCTAATCAAAGTGTAAATATTGTAAGGACGTTACTAATAGGAAAAGAGTTTTGACCTTTGCCTCTGGGAAAGTGTACCCCTGACTATCAAAACGATGATCTCATGCTCTAAAAGGGACAAATTCCTCTTCACATCCTCTATCCTTCCCCTATTTTGATGTGACTTCCTACCAGCTTTTAATGAATTATAGAACCATGGCATGGTTTGGGCTGGAAGGGACCTTTAGAGCCCATCCAGCCCAACCCCCTGCAGTGAGCAGGGACACCCCCAACCAGACCAGGTCGCTCAGAGCCCTGTCCAGCCTGGCCTTGGGTGTTCCCAGGGATGCGGCATCGACCACCTCTCGGGGCAACCAGGGCCAGGGTTTCACCACCCTCATCATAAAAATTTCTTCCCTATATCCTGTCTAAATCTGCCCTCCTTTAGTTTCAAACCATCACCCCTTGACCTATTGCTACAGGCCCTTGTAAAAAGTCCCACTCCAGCTTTTTTGTAGGCCCCTTCAGGTCCTGGAAGGCCCCAGTAAGGTCTCCCCACAACCTTCTCTTCTCCAGGCTGAACATCCCCAGCTCTCTCAGCCTGTCTCCAACAGGAGAGGTGCTCCGGCTTTCTGATCATAATTAGAACGAAAAAAGACTACTACTTAAATCAGCTCAGAGCTGATTTAATGTATATATCATGATGTTAATACAGTTGGCTATGTCACATTTTGAAAATGCTCAGGAGGAATTACATGGACTTATTTCCTAAACAAGGGCTAACATGCACTTAATACATCCCTGATAGACGCTTCCACCCTTATGGAGCCCACGCCTGCTTACAGCTGCTCCCTCCTCTGCTCACCTGCAGAATAATAATATCTCAGAGAAACAAATGTGCTTAGCTAATTTACTCTTTATGTTTCCATTGCTGCCTTCGGGTTTTCCACATGATTACCAGAATTTGGACACATTATGCATGCCAAAAAAAACCCCCTGCAATGTAAAAGGAACAGAAAATGTTATGTAGCCTCCAGGAGACACAGATTTTTGACATGGGTTTCTGGAAGCTCACTAATTTCGGTAGGTCCATGCCTATTTTATTTTGATGTATTCCCAATAATTCTAAAAGCATTGGCAATACTTTGCTTTGCATCCAAAAGATACAATGCACAACAAAATTAATCTGGTCTGTGCAAATATTGAAAGAAAGATCCATACACCGAAAGCCGGTATACATAGAGCTAATAATCATATTGCTATTGGTATAGTATAAAATGCATGAAAAACTTCTCTTGGACTGATATTGACTTGCAGACATGAAAAAAAAAAATTAATGACCCATAAATGCTAACTTCAGTACAAAGGAAAATTACAGAAGTTACGAATCACACTACATGCACAAGATTGATAAAGGACTCTTCCACAGGTGAACAAATAGCTTTAACAACATTATTTTCAGATAGCCTAAGTCTTGCAAACATTACGGGAATGCTTTCCAGCATATTAAAAGCACTGATGCAGAAGTCATGACTTCTGTAAGAACACACTTTAGAAAAAATGAAACTAATTAATGCAAAATAAACTGAACTAAAACATGAAAAATCACCAGAAGACAATGCAATGCTTTTTTGTTTGGTTTTTTTTTGAGGGGTTTTGAATGTTGTTTTTCCCCCTAAAAAAACGCATTTTTTAATCTGAATATACTGAGTTTTAAATGAGCACATCCTCTGATAAGGAATCAGACGTATGGCCAGGGATTTTCTATGCATACAAATGTATACAACGTAGAACAAAGAGGAATAACAAATACGCCTGCCAAAAAAGAGGCAAGTTTTCTGGAGGCAAAGTATTGATGAACTCAGGGTCCACTTAATAAATCATTTTTTCCAAACTACGGCACGCAGGAAATTAATATCACATTTTATAGGAAGGTGGCTTGGGTTGTCGGTCAGAAACAAACCTAAGAAATCGTCAGAAGGAAATCCCACGTAACCCTCCCCACGACTGCTGCGCCCACTGCGCTCTGACCCGTGTCATTCTTCCCACAGTTTGCAGTTCAACAGGCAAACCAAGGAAATGGTTTATTTGCCCAGTTATAGCAAAAATTCACGTGCTGAGGAGATCCGGGTAGTCTTTAAAGAGGAAGAAATTAAACTGAGAGAAACCCTACGTCTATGAAGAGACAGACATCACGCACACCCTCCAACAGTCAAACAAAGATACAAATATTGCAATATTATTACAGGTGGGGTTTTTTATGTGGAGAAGGCACATTTCAAGGCACCTAAACTTTAATGAATTAAGACCGACATGTCCTCAATATTGGAGTAACAGAGGTCCAGAATGACTAAGCATTATATCAACATGCAAAATCAGTCATAAAGGGCAAATAACTTTACTTCCAGGCCTGTGACTTAACCACTAGTCATTCCTTCCCCCTAGGATAAATAGCAAAGAAAGAAGCAAATATAATTTATAGATCTCTCCTGAATATTTACATACTTTATGAGGCTGAAACATTTGAATTTACATGTGGAAAATACAGTGTTTCCTGAGTAGGTATCCAGTATTTCTAAAGGCAAAGACAGGGGAAAAAATGGAAAATGCAGAGGAAAAAAAAAAATCTGATCGAAATTTAGAATTTATTAGAAATAATAATGATTTTAAAGGATTATATGAGACACCAAGAAAATTTTCTTAGAAGTTGAGTGAAGTAACGCTGGATCAACTTAAATTTTTTTATGTGGACTGACAAGGGTGGCAAGAGGGATGTGGAAGATACAATACTTCCAGCTGAACTGATGGTTTGGAAGTTGTCAGCCCTCATGACCCCAAGGAAATGGGGCTACTGATATAATAATCTCCGGCAAATCATTTAAACCTGTGACTAAATTCCACTGCAACCTAACAGACTCTTAATTTTAAACGTTTATAAGATGTACTGGGGCCTGAGAAGCAAAAAAGGATGAAGAACATTAAAAAGCACCACCACCACCACCACCACCACCATTGTGAAGACAATTGTTTCTGTTTTAATTCTAAATCTGGTCATTCTAGATTTTAAAACTCCCCAAAACTTTGGTCACATGACAATATACTACCATTGTTACCAAAGTTATATTTACTACTATATACAGGTTATCATTATTTTCTGAAAATATATTGGTTTTAATCATTCTTACAAACTGCTTCATAGCAGCTGAAAATAAATGCATAAGAATTATCTTTAATACTTCTTGAAATGCCAGACATATAAAATGTAAAACAGCAGGTTGAATATATTCTAGTGGAACGTAGACAAGGGAATAGAAAGAACTTTATATTGCATATGTGTGAACAGAACTGTGTGTCAAGTCTATTGACATCTTTCATTAACCTGATTCCACCTCCATTTTCCTTGTAATTAATTTCTCACAGGTCTCCTAAATATTTCATAAGCCTACCCATATTGACATACACCCAATATATTGACATATATTGGGCCCCTCGGGACAAGAAGGGCCTGGAGGGGCTGGAGCGTGTCCAGAGAAGGGCAGCGGGGCTGGGGCAGGGTCTGGAGCACAAGTGTGCTGGGGGGCGGCTGAGGGAGCTGGGGGGGTTTAGCCTGGAGAAGAGGGGGCTGAGGGGAGCCCTTCTCGCTCTCTGCAGCTGCCTGAGAGGGGCTGGAGTGAGGCGGGGGTCGGTCTCTGCTCCCAAGTCACCAGTGACGGGACGAGAGGGAACGGCCTCAGGCTGCGTCAGGGGAGGTTTAGGTTGGAGATGAGGGAAAATGTCTTCACCGAAAGGGTTGTCAAGCCCTGGCACAGGCTGCCCAGAGAGGTGGGGGAGTCTCCGTCCCTGGGGGGGTTCAAAAAACCATGTAGACGCAGCACTTCAGGGCACGGTTTAGGAGCCCTGCTGGTGTTGGGTTGGCGGTTGGACTTTATGATCCTAGAGGTCTTTTCCAACCTTGATGATTCTATGATTCTATCCCTGTATACACTTTAAAAAAAAATACAAGCCTTTTATACCTGTCTCTTTCAGATGGGATTTGGAATTTTTCTTTTTCTTTGAAAAATTCACAGAATTTTGAGAAGGGAAGTGGGAGTTGTTCTTCCCATTTTATGTTAGTGACCAACAAAAAACAAAACAAAGCAAAAAAACCCACCCAAAACACCCCCAAAAATATTGCTCTTGGAAAGGTTTTTCAGAGAAAAAACCAAAAGGGTGAGAAAGCCTTTGAAAAGGTAAACAATTCTGCCTCTTAAACCAGCTCTGCATGTGTGCAACTTAAACTAAAAATCATAAAAAATAAAAAAATACAGCCTTTGTCACTAAGCCTCTTCTCCAAAACTGGATCAGATGTACTTCTATCATTCATCTTACCTACTATTTAAAAACATCTAGCGACCAAGATTACAAAATCTTCCTGGGCAATATATTCACGTAATAGAACCTGAATTAGAGAGGTATTTTAGAATGCCACTAAATATATTATTTTTTAAAGCTCAATTCCTGTGGACAGAGCGTACTCCTGCTGAAAAAAAGCATACCGATCCCTGGCTTGCTTTCTGTTTGGCTTCCTTAGGAATTTCTAATAAGAAAAGAGGTTGTGGGATATAAAATATAGAAAAAACTTTAAAAAATTTTCATGAGCAGTTGAGAACCAAATGGCTTATTTAACAGTCCAAATCACAGTATCCAAAGTAACACCAATGGGAATATTAAGTGGATTAGGCAGGATAAACATGGAAGTAGGAAGACGGAGCTCCTTCATGTTTTATCACATCTACACAAGGTGGGTTGCTCTGCAAAATATTACCCAAAAACTACTTTATGAGACATTAAGGCCTACAGAGTTTTTTTATCTACATAAATGGGATAACGCACCTGTCGCCCCTGCACCCTTCATCTAATATCATTTGGAGGGTGAAGTTGGAGAACTTGTTAGCTTCACAACCAGCTACCTACCGAGATGTCTGGACTGGAACAAGTATGGGACAAGTCTATGCAGCCTGTTGCAATGTTTGCAGGGAAGTTCACCTTCACCCCTCAAGTTACGGAAATACTAAATGCATGGATTCCAGTAAGGAGCTTGCCTAGATTTAAAGAGTTCCTTAAAAACACAGTTTACTTAATAATGGCATAACAATAAAGGGATAATCAGGAAGATAATTCAGTGAGGCATTGGAATGTAACATGATTTAGACCCTTTTTTCCCAACCCTTCAGGGCAATCACTGGGCTCCATTAATTGTATAGAGATAGAAATGAAAGTGAGAAAATAAGTTTTCGCACGCAGGCACTTGGTTGGATTTACTGGCAGTCTAGAAAATTTCCGCCCTAACTTGGAGGGAAGTATCTTGTCAGAAACATTACTCAACTTAATATAGCAATTCAGCCTTAGATTCCAAAAACTTCCTGTGCTTCATTTATATTTGAACAGAGATACAAAACTCTTCTCACGACATAATCGTCCGGCTTTCAAGACAAAGAGCATGTAGGAGGCACCTATAAAATGATCTCTAGTAGACACTACTAGGGAAAAGCTATCAGCACTGTGGTTCAGAAAGAGCATTTCCTCCCATAAATATTAATTCAGCAAATTTAGAAATCTGTCGGTCCCAACAGATGAAACACCACAGGGCCGCGTAAATTTACTGCCACCAGAACCTGAAGCCAAGACAAATTGTTCGCATATTTGTCATTTCCAAGCCATAAAGTCCTACTGTCTCACAGGGCTTTTCCATTTGTTTCTGATGGAAAACATCAGCATGGTTCTCTGGATCTGCTAAGAGAAACAAAGCAAACACTGAACACTGATTTGCAAAACCAGAAATTACAGGAATGAAAAAAATAAATCAAAACTCACTTGTGCAATTGTAAGCAGTGCAGCATTTCTGTAAAACTATCAAGAAATTCTGGGGAACCCCAGTCCACATCGAAAAAAAAAAAGAGTCAGAACGTTCCTTAAAAGGTGGCCCAAGTTGCTTTGTAGGTAACAGACCGTGATTTATGTACAGTCATGAGAAGTCGAGGCATTCAGGAGGGATGCATAAACGTAAAGAAACCTAAACTGGCTGAGAAGCAATGCTGTGACACATCATAAAACATTTGCCCATCCTATTCCTCCAGTAATAACACTGTGCTTCTGCTTGTTTCTTCCAAGTTAGGAAAGACAAAACTGCTCATACAGCCTCTCAAAGAGCTAAATGAATAGTAAAATAGCTTATCTCCAGCATGAAATAGTCGGAAGCTTTAAACAAGCCATTGTCCTCTAAAAAATATTTGGAAAGCTAGGAACTCAGCAATGGTGCAATGGCAAAACTGTCCTGCTGACAGTCATGCCTCAGTCAGTCGATCCTGATGACCCGGCAGACAGTCGCTTGTCACTCACCCCCGATCACTCATCTCAGGACGGCCACAGACATTTCTCTGTCTCCTAACTGTAAGTTACTGCTCACTGTCACCCAGATTAACCTTACGCGAGTCAGCACCCAAAGTAAAACGTACACAAGAATTATTACTTTTCTCTTAAATCTGCATTCAGATGGAGCTGTTCAATATGGAAGCTGACAATGTCTTGAGAGTTCACAGACTTTCATTTGCTATCAGGTTTTTCGTTCTCCAATCAAGCACAATAACTTCAGCTGTCTGTTAAGGACATTTCCTTTTCATGTACTGAAGTACTATAACTTTACTTTGAGCAATTCAAATTCTTCACTGATATTTGTGAAGAAAGACTGCCTGTAGATTTGTGTCTTCTCGTTCATTCTTCTTACATTTTGCATTTTCAAGATATGACATTTTCTTCTCCGTAGGAAACAGGAATTAGAGCCTATTGCATCTCGGTTATGCTGAGAGACATCAGGAATGGGTAGTAACTTTAGAGAGCGAGATTACTAAGAGCAAACACTAAGCAATGTTATTCCTATGGTAATATCAGTAAAATAGCAACAAAAATAAAAAAACCTAGCCTGCAGTGCTCTGGTCCTCATGGCTGTATATTAAATCGACAGTGGTAATACAAGGACTTCATAAAGGACTGTTCATTCCACTTGGATAAATAGAAATATTCCCTATCCCAAAACCCAACTCCAATAAAAATAAACCCCAAGCTCTTCTGAAATGTTGGCAGTGGCTGGGAGCCGGAGCAGTGGGTGAGAGGAAAAGGAAGGCATAAGAATGAAGGTTGCCTTAATAAAGAGTCCCAAGGTCTAAGAAGATAATCTTGTATTTGAACCAGACAGAAAATGCCTTTTCAAATGCAGACTTGAATTAATGCCAAGCCACTATTCAAGTGATTACAGGGGTCTTTAATGGTCATAGTTACTCACTTGTCAACTGTTTTCTGAACTTCTCTTTACGATATACCCCAGCAACCCAAAATTCAGTCTTTCTCCACTTGGCACAGAAACCGATGTCAGAGAGAATTTACGGCATCCTTTTTAAAGCATATTTTTATAAAAATATGATTTTCTTCCTTTCTTATCCTAATCAGATACCAACACAGCAGCATCCTTATGCTGGCTAGAAAGGGTGCCCAGCGTTGCGTTACAGGAGTTTGGCAGTGTGCTTCTAATCCAGGAGTCTAGGTTTAAGAGCTGGGACTCCCCGGTTTCTAGGATTTTTGCTCCCTGACAGCCTGCAATACAAATCATGGCGGATCCAGGACAGTAAACCAGCAGGAAACTAGACCACAATCAGAACTAACCATCTGTTAAACAATTTGTTCATTTAGAGAAATGGAAAACAATTGTATTAAAAGCTTCTGTGGAGCTGTATTTAGTTCTTCTCTGCAGGACGGAAGTCTAGAAATGTAATTTTATTTTGAAATAAATGATGGGATTTATCACACAAACACAGAATCTGAAAAAAAAACAACCTACAAATGCTCTTTAAGAGATGGAAAAAAAGTCATATGACCCAGCAGACTGAGGTTCCTCCTGCCCCCGCTTCCCAGAAATAAAAGATTTAAAAGTTCATCTGAGTTCAGCATAGAAATAATAGATACCATGCTGGGAAAATATTTTGACAGATTACCGATAAGACAAATGAAAGTAATACATATTACCAGATACACAAATAATAATGAAACACTTTATATCTCATCTCCATCGAAGTTCTTGCAGAGGGCTTATGTACTGTGAGGCTCCAGTCAATGCAATATACTATGCAAATGCATAATTATTCACAAAACTGGTAAAGATCCCAGGGACTAATTTTCCTGCAGCAATAATAATTCAAAAACCGCCCACAGCAATAATTGCTTAAGTAATCTCTGAATTGGGACCAGAACATCTGAATATTTGTGAAGACAGCTTGAAAAATAGAAACTTTAAAAAATCTTGTTTGACACGTAGGAAGTGGAACAAACCAACTATATGAGGAGAAGCAAGGAGGAACTGAAACACACCTCTCCAACCAGGTCTTTTCACAGTCCTCTAAATGCATCTGTCACTTTTCCTAAATCCTTTATAACAGAAAATAATACAACTGCAAAACCAGCATTATTTTTATTCATCTGCATTGCAATCTGCCCTATCCTCCTTTGTACAGTATTTTTTTACATATTTTTCTTTGGTTGCCAGTATTTTCAAAGTGAACATCTGCAGCTTTTTTTTAAACTCGTATCCCTGTGCCTCACCTCTTGAAGCTTGGTGTCACCAAATGATGAGATGACCTGTGGCATCTGCCCATCTAGTTTTCTGAAGTGCAAAACAGCTTTAACTTACTTTGGTAAAACTCTGGATAATACACAGAGAGGTCTTACCCCTGGAGTATAAGAAAGAACATAATTATCTTCTTGCTAGTCTGTGATGGACCCATAAAAACCGGGTGGATGAATGGGGAAAACAACATTGTGATGTGTGTTACATTTTCCCTTCCCATATAGCAGAGAATATTGATCCGCTGAAGTCTGTTAAAGCGCCTAGCGATGAAACAGATCTCAGGCAGGGAATATACCAGGAGATATGATGGATGTACTTAAAAAGCCCTGCAGGAGCACAGAAGATAAGACACGTGCCTCTCTACAGGCGACTTTGTAAGAAAGAGGTGGGCACAGGGGGATGCTCTGGACGCGGAGGAGGTTTTCCAATACATCTTATACTACTTAAAAGGCAGAAGTTCTACATTGTTCAGTTGTAAGCTATTTTTTTTTCTTGCACAGAAAACCTGGGAAAACCCCTTTTTCTCCCTGTATTGCCTTCAGCATTCATCATTCGAAATGCTAGACGGTACGCAGCATCACACAGCTGAACCTGTATTTCATACAGCTGCCTGTAAACCTTCCAGTTTCCGATTCGTGCTCCAGTCTCCACTGCTGCAAAAGCAAAAGATACGTGACGCTTCAAGAACAATGCCTCCATTCTGAGTATGTTCTCTTGCACCTGATATTGTACTTAGCTTCTATGAAAATTTAATGTAAGACAGAGCACAAACCGCAAGCAATTCATAATGAGACTTGCAGTGTAAATATCCAACAGGTAAAAGGGAATACAGAATCTAATTAACAAAGGAAAAATGGAAATGTTCTTGTACACAAAAAGAAACACCCTGTGGAACCCAAATCATAGAAGTAGATAACGCGAAAGAAACAGTTTTAAGGTGGATAAGGATTGAACTGATATTGACTGTACAGCACCTTGCCAATACCCTGCAATTCATTTTCTGTATCCTTTAAATATGGCCACAAAATA
This sequence comes from Phalacrocorax aristotelis, assembly GCF_949628215.1. NCBI lineage: Eukaryota > Metazoa > Chordata > Aves > Suliformes > Phalacrocoracidae > Phalacrocorax > Phalacrocorax aristotelis. Next base: position 80,152,676 of record NC_134279.1, read on the forward strand.
TTCCATTTGTTCTCTGAATCTCTGAATCTCATAGTAAGCATCCAAATCAATATGCATATTTGATCAACAATCATCAGCCGAAAATGATCTGTCATTTTCCAGATATCAAACAGCATCAATGTCTTACCAAATTTCACTGGTTTTCCCACGAAAGCAGGACTGCAACAGTTTAAGGCTATGTGGGCAGAACATTTTAAAGACATCCATCTTCGCTGAATCACCCCAAAGCTAATGTGCTCTGACAGTCTAGCCACCTCTTGATCAGACTTACCGCTGTGTCATTTCAGCAGTTTGGTGTATGCCTTTCAGTTTTACTCTTTTGAAAGTCATCCAAGCTTTTAAAAAACTTTCCAAGTGCAATCTTTTGTCAAATGAACACACTTAGCATTATTGTGAACCCCAAAAGAATCCATCCCCATGTTTCAAGCAACAGCTTAAATACCAACACAAATTCTGCCGGGGTAGATAAATGGGTGAAATTCAGTGCCTAGATAGATGCCGAAACAGGAGCTGCCTACAAGCTAGGTACCTAGTCTTTTATCCTTGTGAACAGGGATTTAGTTAGAATACCCAGAGGAGTCCAGAGTTATTCAGCTTATCCCATACTAGGTTATAACACCTAGTCATCTGAATGACCCTTCAGGTTCCTTTGGCAGTACTGATCTGATTGCCTGTATTGATCCGATCTCTGTCAATTATAACAGAGCTTACTCAACTGGGGCTCAAACGATTTGATAAAAGTAGGAACCTGGCCATTTTTTTCTTCCCTAGAGCACACGTGACATGGAAGCGGGGCCGGCAGGTCCTACACAAGACTCATGGTAGATCCAAGTGGCAGATTGAGGAGCCTCTGTTCAAATGAGCACTGGACCATTTAAACTGGTAGTTTAGAGCAGCATTAAGGCACCTGTCTTTAAGCAACTGAATCAAGGCCCCTGGTTTACCTGTTTGCACCTACGTACAGGAACCTAAATTTAACCTGTAAACTGAATCCCATCCCTTTTATCGGCTAAGATCAGCTTGGAAGACAACGTTTAATGCAATATCACTCTCAAAATCTACCATGTCAGATGTGTTTAAATTAGAAATACTTCACTTTATGTCCCTTAAGTATATATTCAGTTCTTTACAATGTTTACTCAGTAGCTGTAAAAAATAGGTTAAATTGATTACATTTCAATATAAGGCAGGAAAACAAAAAATTATATGAATTGTGCAGCTCAGACTAATTAGAACAGAGAAAAAACTCTGAAAAGAAAAAAGGAGGAATACAAATGCAAAAAAAACATATCGCGGTAACCATAAAAGCAGATGCCCACGCCATTATGTCTTTAAGTAAACACACTGAAACTACATTAGCCACCTTCAGTGTGGCCACAAATGTCTACAGTCACTTAAAACTCTCCTTCCTCTGTAAATGTGGTGAGAAATAAAATGTTTCTGGTCCAAGGGCAACTTGCATTGTGATCAAAAACCTGCGCACTTAAAACGAGGCACCGCAATAGAACAGGGAGCCACAATCCACAAGTTCTCAGAGTTGTTTTGAAAGACTTTTAAAGAATTCACCTAACAGTAATAGCTCTACAAAGCAAGATTCTGTAGGAAGCAATCCAGCAAGCCCTCGTCCACCACAATCTCATCACTTGTTTAATGCTCCCTTTATAATTTCTAACCCATAACCAAACGGCATAGACTTTGCTTTCATTCATGGTACAAGAACCTTTCAACTCTAACCTCATAAAAACCAAAAAGCAAATAATGCGTGCTTTTAAATTCTGCACCATCAGAAACAGCTATTCCTTGAGGCAACTCTATTATTTGGAATAATACCTTAAAAATCCTCATAGTTAATTTTGAGCTGTACAGTACAAGGACTAAAGGCTGAAGTTTGTGCTATTGATACTGCACTGTATCGCTCTGCCTACTAACTATAACAGTACCAATGAAAATAACAACATTAAAGGTTCATCCCTGAACAGACTCTTCAACGTTATTTTTGATGATTCCAGCAAAACAGGATCAAAATGTGCCACCTGATTCTCTGGTAGCAATGACAGACAAGAAACAGCACAGTATAGGATGTTCAGTCTGATACCTCTTTGCAAACAGTTCTGTTTTGAAAAAGGGTTTTGATTTTGCTTAGGACTCTTTCACACGCACTCCAAAGGACCCAGTGGTAGTACTCAGGAGTTTTAATACACAACGTGAGGTGGAGACAGTTCTCTGAATAAGTCACACAGAGCAAAGGTTATGCACTCCAGGTTAATACCATGCTGAACAATTTAACACCTCTTGAAACCCTACACAGATAGCCGTATTTAAGATACCGCAAGTACGTTTCTTTGTGTGAAGAGTAATAGTACTAAACTCTCTACTTTTAGAGCAACTGAATATTTAATAGCTCCAACAGCAAGCAAAGACCTTCAATAGCTTAACCCACACAGCAAACAGACAAGCTCACATGAGTATCTACATGTAACATCCTAATCAACAAACCCAATAATGACCATCATAAAGTGGAAATCACAGTGAAAATCACCCGTATTCACTCTCATTAAGAAAATAATTCTAAGGCCGTTCCCCCGTGCTTGACCTTAGTTGTCATGGAAAAAGTGTTTCACCTCAGAAGGAATTATTACGTAAGAAGAAACTTCAATGGTAAAGCTACAGAGAGCATGGAGCTCCTTTGCAGGCCAACATTAAATCCCGTGAACTTTTAATTGTACCAAACTTCTTTCAAATATTTGCATATTAAAAGGTTAAATAATTCAAATAGCGGTACCATTAAAAAGTTAAATAATTCAAATAGGATTACCTTTACTCCTGGTATCAAGACGCATTATTGGTTTTGTTAATTATTAAAGTCATAGCATTAGCCTCAAAAAGGTTTAATCATCTCCTGAAAAAGTAGTAAGAGGGTGTCACTTACATTATTCATATACTCGCTGAGCAGATCCTGCAGAGCCTGCCGCACGGCATTGCACTCGGCTACAATCCGCTCCCGGCGGTCGTCTCGCGTGCACGAGGAGTCTGCCATCAGCGCTGCGCCGCTGATGATACTCTCCAGCCTTTCCTCAAGAGATGGTCTGAAGCGGGCCTCGCTGAAAGTCATTGGGTCTAAAATAATTTTGTTCTAAAAAAAAACCAAAATACAAGCGGGAAAATTAGGAGCGTGCATGGGTCTTCAGGAGTTCTTCAACGTCTTATTTCAACAGCTTCATGGCGTTCTTCATCTTTCATACCAATAAGCTATCTACCAAAGTCCAAATCAATATTACAGAAATATCTGGTAGCCTTGAAATCCCAATATATACATAACATTTAAAATAATTATATGTAAAAATAATTCAGAACATGTAGTTATAAAAGACTACCGGCAAAAGCAGCACAACTGCTTCAGGTATGTATTTGGGAAGCCCATAGCGGAAAACAAACCACCACAAACGACGGTAGTATGCATACAGTCTGTGCGTGCGTCCCTGAACGTATGTATTATTGTATACATTTCACCTTGAAGGAAACTAATATTCTTCTTTCCTGAATCTTCTGAAAATGTCTGGGGTATTCAGAAAATTCATATGAAAGCTGCAAGTTATTTATGACTGAAAAGAAGGTGGAATATTCTTTGTTAATTAATTCCTTCATTTTCATTATTTTTGTTGGTAGGCTACACTGCAGACATGCTACCAGATTACCTCAGTATTAAATGAAAAAAATTGAGGAAATTGTCATTAACGCTGTAAGTAAATCATTATTACATAATCACACTTAGACAAAAATGTGGAATATCTCAGATTCCCATTCTGTAGGGGATGTTTCAAAAGCCTTTTTCTAAAATCTTTTGCAAGTTTTTGTGTTTCTTTTTGTATCAGGAAAAAGTGCTGGATTACTAAACTAAAAAGAGACCACTACAGGAAGACAGCCTCAGAACTTCTTTAATTTGTCACGTTGCCTGCTCGTTAGCAAAGTATCTTCATTCCACTAGAAAAAAAAATATTTTCAAAGACTGTTTTCTATTAAAGACAATAATTTTAATTCCTAAATTATGACCACTGCTAAACACTCGCGGACTTTATATATCAAACTTATTACCAAATTTCAAATAGGGCTAAACCACATAGATTCTACCCCTATCAGTGTACAACCTGGTGTAAAATGATGAGGTTTGAGTCACTGCTAGATTATATTCTGACTTGCTTTTCTCCTTTTGCAGTTCAAGGTAACAAACACCAAAAGCAATAATTGCCTGCCCCCACTTGCCGGCACAGTAACGGCACCACGTAATTCAGTAACCTTTTGCCACAATCATGCAAAGACCTTTCATCATTGCGTATTGTCTAAAAATGCGCTGTAAGCTGTGCGCTTCTTATTTTAAAAGAAAATAAATCATTAAATAGGAATGAAAAAGAAGTACTCTGTTTTCTAATAACCACACCTATTTTAAAGCACGTAGGATTTTTGCTAATGAACCATTTCAATTTTCACAACATTTTGATAACTTCATGATTAGTCTATTTCCCTTAATATCCAAGAGCAATCAACAAGCACAAGCCAAATGATATGGTTAATGTGAAAAAACACAACGCAGTGTATTAAAATGTAAATCAGGATTTAGGGACATGATGCATAATCAACATCTGCCTTTCATATTGCATCCTATCAGTTTATTACAAATCAGAACATCCTCAAATGAACTTATTCGAGGCTAAATTCCGATTCCATGTGAACATGTTTTCTTTAATTCAGCAGGACAAGGCTTTCACAAAAGATCTGCTTATTTCTCAGTAAAACTTCCAATTAACTCCCCACACAAAAAACATAACTCTCACTACTGTCCAGAGAAAGAAGATCAAGCCCTGAGAAATCTACAGCTTAACTGAATGCATAGCAGTGAAACAGTAATAAACATACGGTTGTCAGGAAATTTACAAAGATTCACCATTTAATACAAAGGAAAAATGGAAGAATTTGAACCAGACAGCATATTGTTCCAGCACCAGGAACTGCTGACTGAGGAGAAACGAACGCAGCTTTACGCAGAATGGGAAATAATGCCTCACGTGTATCTTCTGGGCTCTGCCTTTCCCAGCAGTAAGCAGAGCGGGTTTGCAAGCACTGAAATTAGAAATGACTTCTCTTCGAGTCAGGTCTGTGCATATTTATGTAGCTGTGCTTTTCAGTCAAATGCTAACACTTGGGATTTTCAGAAGTCAGCTATATAAATTCATCTTCACAACAGCACGTTTAATTTAGTAGTAGCAAGACCAAAATTGCACCAAATGAACTATCTTAGCAATTTATGCCATTAGTAGGAAAAAAATATTTTAAAAAATTAGCTGCATGTTTCACATTGTTTTTGGTGTTTCCTTATTAAAATCAGCTTGTATTTTTAAATTACTATTAAATGGTCATGTTAATGGTCATGTGGTGGGTTGTTTCTTCTTTTTTTCAAATGACCTTAAAAATGGCCATTAACAAAGACAGAAAGTGTTCTTCACTAGAGACTAGAGGATTTCCAACAGCCAACACACATTCTACTTGTAGCAAACCTCTTTCTCAATCCATAAACTCAGAGCAACATCCACAGTGCGATTTTCACGTTGCAGTTACAACAATGTGACTGTTCCTTCCAGAAATGCCTCGCTCTTCTGCCTCTTCCTTACAGGTGTTAAGTTCTCGACCTACACGGCAAACTTCAAACAGCAGATCTTACACCTCTCAGCGAGTCATGAGTCACACTTTTCTTCTTAGAGGTTTCTGAAGACCCTGCACTCAGTCTATGAGACCCCAGGACCTACCAAGAATGAATTCCTGGAATATTTCCCTCCTTTTCAAGCCCTGAGAATGAACAATCTGCAGATCAAATACCTCCAATATCTCCGAGCACTGAAACCCAACCCACTGTTTTCACAAGCAGTTCTGTCATACTCCATGAATAAATTTAGGAAATCCCGTACAGGCTACATGCAAATACCATTTACATTTTAAATAATAAAGTGTATATCACTGAGGGTGTATAATGAACCACACCAGCGTTCCTCACTGTAAAACACAGAAAAGGCATATTTGTGGGGTTTCTTTCTAAATAAGAAGAGATCTTCATGATGATCAAACCTTAGTTCATGAAGAATAAAAGCCACTGCACTGCACTCAGTAATTTTTCCTCCATATCCCACAAAACTTTTTGTTTATAATTAATTTCTAGGCTTAATAAGTCAGTTAAATATTTGTTTAGGATATTCTGTTAATGACAATTCAGAATCACACAATAATTTAGGTTGGAATGAACTTCTAAAGGTTATCTGCTTTAAATGCTTCCTTAAAGCAGAGTCAACTTTAACATGAGGCTGGGTTGCTCAAGGCTTCATCCAGTCAAGATGATATCTCCACCCATGGCGATTTTCCAGATCTCTCTGCTCCCTGTTTCGGTGTTTGATCACCTTCATGGTGTGTTTCGTTTTTTTTATTCTCCCCAATATCCAAAAAGTGTATTGCTTCAATCAGCTTGTGCCAGTTGCCTCTCATCCCAATACCACAAACCTCAAAGTAGACTCTAGCTCCATTTTCTCTACACCCTCCTACCAGGCAATTGAAGGAACGGACAAGATCTCTCCTCGAAGCCTTTTCTTCTGCAGTCCAAAAAATTCCCAGCTCTGCCAGCCCTTCCTGAATTGTCCTGCAGCCCCCTCATCCTCTTGCGGTCTCTGCATGATCTGCTCAAGTAAGTTAAAGTCTGCCTTGTGCTGGGAAGCCCCAGTCTGGATGCGGAACGCCTGACCCAGTTTCATATGTGCCAAATATGACACCAAGTTGAGTGGGGAAGGAGACACTCCAGAAGGGAGAGCTACTCTGCAGGGAGATCTGGATAGGCTGGAGGAGTGGGCCAGCAAGAACCTTATGGAGTTCAACAAGGACAAGTGTAAGGTCTTGCACCTGGGAAAACATAATCTGGCAGTGCAGCACAGACTGGGATGCACCTGGCCGGAGAGCAGCTCTGTGGAAAGGGACCTGGGGGTCCTGGTGGACAGAAAGCTCAACATGAGCGAACAGTGTGCTGCTGCGGCCAAGAAGGCCAACAGGGTGCTGGGTTGCATCAAAAAGGGCATCACCAGCAGAGATAGAGAAGTCATTATCCCGCTCTACTCAGCGCTGGTCAGGCCACACCTGGAGTGCTGTGTGCAGTTCTGGTCCCCTCTGTACAAAAAGGATGTGGCCAGGCTGGAAGGGGTGCAGAGAAGGGCCACCAAGATGATCAGAGGACTGGGAAGCTGCCATACGAGGACAGGCTGGGAGAGCTGGGTTTGTTCAGCCTTGAGAAAAGGAGGCTCAGAGGGGATCTCATCCCCATGTACCAGTACTTAAGGGGCAGCTACAGAGAAGATGGAGACTCCGTTTTTACAAGGAGTCCCATGGAGAGGACAAGGGGGATGGACACAAGTTGCTCTTGGGGAGATTCTGACTGGACACGAGAAGGAAATTTTTCACGATGAGGACAGTCACCACTGGAATAATCTCCCCAGGGAAGGGGTTGACTCGGCCACGTTGGGCACCTTCAGGAGTCGCCTGGACAGGGAGCTGGGCCATCTTGTCTAGACTGTGCTCTTCCTAGAAAGGTTGGACTAGGTGATCCCTGAGGTCCCTTCCCACCTGGGATTCTGTGATTCTGTGAAATATAGGGGCAAAAATCACTCTCCTGTGCCTTACAGCCTACAGTCTTACTAATGCAGCCTCGCAGGTGCCTGATCTGCATGGCTGTAAGGTGCACTGCTGACTCGGGGTGAACTTGCTGTCCACCATGAGCTTTAAATGCTTCTTTTTTTGCCTCCTGCTTTCTTAACCCTATCATCACACAAAATGACCAGAACTAACTTTTGTGCCTCTCTTAATTCATTTTCGTAACAAGAAACACTGCCTGGAAAGAAAACCTTAGAGATCCTAAGGAAAGAAACAGAACAACTACGCATTGTTTAAAATACAATAAATAATGATGTCGCTACTTTCTGCCAAGTGGTTATAAATAAATTATATTTTAGGTGTTTATTTTACACTCTAAACATTTCGCAAATGTCTCACAAGAACAACAGGTTTTTGAGATTTGGGGAAAAGAAAATAGGGATGAGAACCTGCTCCACGACAGCTCTTGACATTTGGTTCCCAAAGAGACAATTCTTTTTGCTTGTGAAAGGTTTTACTCCTTTTCAAAGAAAGCTTGGCATCTAAATGCAACTCAGACTATGAAGTTGATGCATCCAAAGTCCTTACACGTGTATTAACATTACGTTAAAAAGGAAATCACATCTTCTTGGAAGGAAGAAAAATAGTTGCCAGGAAATCTGGCTCAATAAATTCCTTCAGAAGTCTCAAGTCCCCATCACCTCTTGATAGCTCGTTACCGAACAATGAATGGAAATGAATTGGAACATTTACGTTTCTAGTTAGTTAACTAAGATTAGAGCCATATATCAAGGCCTGACACCACAATTCAGGCCTTACAATGAAGCGTTTCAAGCCTCTTTACAACTGCAGACAGATTAGTGTAAACTTGTGTCCTCCCTACGAACGTACACCATTTTTGGCTTCAAGTTGCTGAAACAAAGTCCAAGGAAATTAATTTAAATATAATTGGAAACTTATTTGAAAACTGTTACATGTGATAATACCTTTTTTTAAAGGATATCATAGTTAACTGCTTTCTCTTATACCCTCCATTTTATTGAAATTATATAACAGTGTGTTCATCGAGTGGTTGCAAAGTTTTAATAGAGAATGAAAACTTTCAGAAAATAGAGCCCTTCATACTAATTAGTACTACAGACCACCTTTGTCCTGTTCAAAAGGGAATAAACTATCACAAACACTAATAAACTATAGGGCACCACTTCTGAAATGTAAAATATGAGACAAATTATTAATACTTCAACTAAAAATAGTGACAATAACCACGTACTTTACAGAAATGCATTATTGTATTATCAGAGAGCACATAATCAGTGAAACTTGGTGAAATTTATCTGGATTAGAATATCTTTTTCAACAATTCAAAAAAATATTTCAATTAAAAATAAAAGTAAACCAAAACATTAAATTAAATTAATCTTTTAAAACAATTTTACATCTCCAAAAGAACTATGATTACTGTAACACCTGTGTTTTCCAAATTAAGCGTGTGCTCTTGCAAAAACTTACTTATTATGTGCAGTGCCTTATTACTCAGGAAAAATCTGGTCCTCTACTCATTTCCATAAGTAGAAAGCCTTAAGGAAATTTCAGCAGCTCTTCACAAACACAGCTTTCTTTACTTTTTAAACACTTACGTAATGTTAATCATTGGGGAGGCTGGAGGGGGGAGGAAGTTCCAAAGTCAATGGATAGACTTTGACAGCGCTCAGCATTCTGGGAAGCTTGAAAAGGATGGCAAAAGTAATGATGACCTTTATTGGGCCCTTCAAATAATTTACTGTGCTCTGATCTTTGAAACAAACCCCCCAATTAAACAAAAGTTATTTCTGCTTGTAATTGAGTAAAAGTGAATTTTAAAAGAAACTATCAAATCATATAAAAGAAGTCCAATACCCGCTTCTTCTGTTCTAATGGGAAACAACCTTCTTATTTAAGAACAGTAACACTTTAAAAGCCCTGGTTAGGAACATACACACACACACAAGACCCAAACCAAAACTGAAAAAAAAAAAACACTTCATGGCCTTCTGTAGGGCTGTGGAAGGAAGGAAAGTTGAATGGATTTTTCAGACTCGTATTCTCAAAGACAGGAAAGGCATCTTTGAGGGCATAATGATACAGATGTGAATCCAATAAGAGATGCTATAAGGAAAAAAAATACAACCCAAACGTAAAGTTTGAAGAGTATTTGTATAAGACAATGTGGCAGCTGCAATCATCAGTGTCCAGCTGGAGCTCTGCAGGCAGAGCAGTTATCCTAGATAGAACCGAAATATCTTTCGAGTAAGAAACTTCTGTGTAACACAGTTTTACAAACATTTACACCTAAGACAATCCCAGTAAACACAAGTGAGGTATCCTGTACCACAGTAAGCAGCAGAGTACAGCAGAAGAGACACGTTATTAGAATCCAGGCCTTTGGGTCCTTTATTGACTCTCTATTCATCTGTTGTGTGACTCTGGACAAATGACACCTTCCTTCCTCTACTTCTCTTTTTACACTTCATTAACTCGTCTGTTTAGCTTGTAAAACCTTCAGGGCAGAGACCATTTCCTAACATGCTTCTCTGGTTTAGCACAATGAAAATACAATTTTTAAGGCAAATGCCACTGCAAAGTGGCAGAACAATATGTCGGAAGAAGAAACCAAAACCACAGCGACAAATGCCATTAAAAAAATCAAATTGATAAACGTCTTAGAGAAACGATGTCACAACCACAAGCCAGTATGAAAAACCGCCTCTGTGTAAAAAGCAGCACACAATATACCGAGGGACCCAGTTTTTCAGAACCACCTGGGAGACAAGTCTGTGTAAGTAAGAGTGTTCAGGGTGTTTCTGTGTCAGAAGTGCCTGAACAACCAGGAAATCAGTGTGCTCGCAGGTTTGGTTTATGTACATGTGTCAGCGTCCCTCAAAGGGCTAACACGGCTGTTTCATTCCTGTTCAGGGATAAATCAACTGCTTCCACCTGTTGCTGTGCTGTGTTTCACCGACAAACCGTACGGGTGTGAGGGGAAGGAATACGAACAGCGTGACAGTGCAACGCCCCGGGGGGGAGGAGGGTCCCCCTTCCTCTGCCTTTTCCAGCTCCCCAAAACGCACCCCTGCTTGCATCGCTCCAGCGCAGCAGCTTTCCGTGAGCTGGGCTGGTGCGTTAAAAGAACGGAGAACTAATTCAGAGAGACAAGGGAATATCGTTGCTTCTGGGCCAGCAGCACGACTGAATCCATAGCAGTTTGGTGACTATCACACTCGGGAGAAGCGCAGAGCCAGGAGCAGACAGCGCTGGAGCAGCCTCCAGCACTCCGCTCCTGACTGTTCTCTACACGGAACAGGCATGTTGTTTCCCAGAAATATCCGTGGTGTTCACTTATCACATACTTGAGTTACACAAGCGTCTCAGAGGTGCTGAATAAACACCCTCAAAATAGTACCAAGTGTAGTCTAATGGGAAAATTTCACTCAGCGTTATTTTTGAGCTATTATATGTAACGTGACAAAATTTTAATATATTCTTGATTTAACAGCTCAGAAATTCATACTTCTTAGTAACAGTGACATAAGCAACCTATAATAAATTGAACAATAATGGAATAATTGCATTGCTACAGAAAACATTTATCTATAGAAATGTTTATTAGGTTTTTTAAAAAGTGTGTTTCCTTTCTGTGTTTTTCTATTATCTCTAAGAAATTTGTTTGGATGAGGGTTCACTACAACAACTCCTTTGCAAAGAAGCCGGTTACCGTCCTACTACAAACAGGTTAAATGTATTTGACGGGAAAACACACAAAGCACCTGGCGTGTTGACACACAGCTTTTTCTGCCGTCAAAAGAAGTGGTAGCCATGTGGTATGATTAAACTTACAAACAGTATTTTTCCTTGCTAAATCTTTTTATAATACTAATTTACTACACAGGAGCATTTCACGGCGGGAAATAAAATTTAAAAGAAACAATCGAGAATCCCACTAGATGGTGCTGTTATACAGCAGATACAGACCAGCAGCACCCTTCTCGCTGCTCCATGTGAATGAAGGTAAGGGGTTCCTAAGGGCGCTTCCCTTTCCAGAGGTCGCATTTCTGCTCCACATCTGATATCAAAACCCTGCCACTGCCAGTGCTGCCCCTCACGCTCCGGAGCTGACACTTCACAGTAACATAAATGCGTTCCCACACATACACAAGCACAGATAAAACATTAACTGCAGCATGACACGAAGCCATCTACTAAGACTAAAAGTAGAATGAACTTCTGAAACAGGTGATGAAAACAATTTGAGTTTCTTGCTGCTAAACTACTCCCATTCTGCACAGAAAATTCTGTGGGGAAAAAAGACCCCAGAAGAAGCAGACAGAAGGGGTTGCAGTGGGCAGGAAAGCGCAGCGATGACTTGGGAAAAAAAAGCTTGTTCTGCCCCTTAGTGTCACCAGGACCCTGAAAATCTGCTGTGCTTATTCCTCTCTTAGAAGGATTCCAGCATCCTCAAACCTATTTTTCTGCAAACAGGAAAGATTTCAGGAGTACCACGAAGTGCAGCGCTGCGCTGCTGCTCCCTCCTTTCTCAACACGCGAGGGGCGACCGCTCTGCCCGTCTTCCCCACTCAGGGGAGATCGAAGGAGCGCAGAAAGTGCCGAAGGATCCCACGCTACGGAGTAGGAGCTTTTGAAGCATCGGGATGCAGCCCTACTGCCTTCACACGCGAAATGATGGACTCAGCACCATTCCAGTTTAAGAGCTACCTCAGCTGTACAAGGGAAAAAAAAAAAACAACCCTGTTTTTCATTCAAAGTCATATACGAGGTTATCTCAATTTGCAGCACACCTTCTCCAGTGCACACCAGCCCAGGTGCTCCTATTTAAATTCGATTTATAACTGCTGCTACACAGAAATAACCATTTGACTGTGCCTCCCCAGACAACAGAGCTCAACAAGCCTAGTTTCAAATTGCTGTGGGGGATGTGCAGTAGTATTTTTGAAATAGTTTCTTATGATTTCAGTGCTGAAACAAACACGTTTCCATTTTCATTTCGAAGCACACATTTTGTCCTTTTGTCTCCAGCACCACAAATCACTTCTCTGAAGAATGTTTTTCACAAGTAAATTGTGATTCCGCAAATATTCTGTGAAATCCATCCTCAGGCTGAACATCTACTATGGTTATTTGTCCAAAACCCAACATTTTAAAGGTAGTCACTTAATGATAGAGGATCCCTTGTGCCTGCTACCTTTATGCCACATTTTGACTGCTCTTAATTTTATTACAAAAAGAAGCATCCTTTTCTGTCGTTGTACCCAAGTAATAAGTCTTTTCAGCTTCTTTGTAATATTTTTTTTTCATTACACGCTTATTAAATCTTTCGCTCCATTTAAGGAGCACTGCATTCACTAGTCCTGATAATATTCCTGAAGGATTCTTAATATCTTTGAGAAATATGCTGTGATAGTGCCTTTAGTAAGGATGAACTTCATTTTCCAGCCTGGAGGAGAGCGACCAGTGCCATCAGCCACTTGGTTTCTCACCAGACATAGTCATCTCCCACATGGTAGACCTGCAGTGTTCAAAAACTTATTAAAGCTTCAGTTACCCTGCCTGGAATTTTTCTGTTCAAATCCTTCTCATAATAAAAAATGGTACCTTTTCAGTACCTCGGGACCTACCGCAAATATAGAAATACATTACACACCAAAAACAATTTTAATCAGCTCTTTCTGTTCTCAACCAGACCAATTCCTCCATAAACCAAATTATTTTCATATTAATTCAAGGCTCAGTGCGATTTTGAAATCTGAGAGTAAAGGGGTGCCGCACAGGCAGAGCAGTCCGAGATGTGGCATGGATGAACGCTGCTGGAAAGCGGCTTGGAAGGGAAACGGATGTGCACCCCCAGAGAAACAGAACGTCGCTGGAGCACTGAGGTAACATCGAGGGCAGGCCGCGTCTGTTTGGACTCGCATATTAAAAAGTGAGCACTATATATAGATTTTATCAACTGTAATGTTGTTTTATTCCACTGATAGATACGGAACGTGCCAATTTATTATATACACACCACACAAGCACAGAACTGGCGGAGAAAGTCAGCTAAGCAGTCTCACCAGTGCCGATGTTTTCCTTCTGGAGCACTACAAAGGATGACAGGTATTTGGTTTTACCTTCAATGGAAATCAGGTTTTTTTGGTCCTTTTTTCCCTTTAGACATCTCCCCCTCGCTAAGTCACAGGCTTTATTCATTTGTTTTATCCTTGTCTCATAATTTATTGCAGACAATCCAAGGTTTGGTCCAGACATAGAAACACTCCTTTTTGTGGGTCTCAGGTGCATGCGTAGTAAACTATTTGGTATTTACAAAACTGTTATGATTACCCTTCTTTTGTCATATCAAAATCTAATGCAAAATATTTAGAATTGTTTAAAATGTGAAGTATTTTTGGGTGCCCTGTTTGAAACCCCTGGAATTTGAATTTCCACAGCGGTTAGCACATCTGAAGTGCTGTCAGCACATCCCACTGACACAGCTACGGTTCTAGAAGCTAAGAAACCACAACCTCGGCCCATATTTTGAATGGAGGCACTCCCCTGCTACTCGGAGATCCCTCTCCGTTCTGCCATGCAGAACACGTTCCCCTCCCTTTTGCCTCCAGTCCTTGCTGTGCTTTGCACCCATCACTCACTCGGTACCTATTTATCCAGTTACCAACCCCACATCGGAGTATCAATGCCATCTATCTTTGCCTCAGCTTTCATCTAGCACAGATTTCCTGGCCTTTCTCACTTCATTTCTTCGCACTTGGCAATTTTACTATCTTTTTATCCACCTCCCCACTGCTCTGCAGTTTGATGGTTAGGTCCGTGGCTCTCATGATGGCTGTGGGGAGAGCACAGAGGGCAACGGGTGAATCAGCCGCGGGACAACACAGCAGTGCCTCGGCAATCAGAACGGCTGAGACCTACGCAGGCTTACCAGACCAACACTACCACTTCCTCAGCGCAAACAGTATTTTCTGAATTCACTGTAAGGTCTTTAACAAACCTCTCGATGGAACTCGCATAAATTTGGGCACGTTTCATGACAGAAGTCAAAGGTGCATCCTCAGTTGCTGTAAGAACCCAGAAATATACCAGATTTTACTAAAAAATTAAATTATTAATAAATTCAGGGATATCTGGATTTATAGTATCTAAAAATAAAGCAGGAACATTTAAGTTAAAGGACAAAAAAATGGGGCATTAAATGCATACTTTTTAAATTCACCAACTTCAAACAGTACTTTAAAGTAGAAAATCAGATAAGCAAGAGTTTTGTGAACTCTCTTCCTTTCTACATACATTATCAAGGAGAAGCAAGAAACAACAACTCTTTCCAAAACTTTGCTGCTAATAACTCACAGGTGACTTCACAGAAGTCCCCTTTGTACAGAGTATGACAATTAACATGACACCTATTTAAACACAATAGCTCAAGTACTTAAAATAGGTAGAATAATTATTTATATTACGTGAGGCGATACTTTGATTGAGAGGGTATTCAGACAATTTACACTGTAGTTATTTAAAACGTTCAGCCACAGAATGCTGATTCTGAAATTTGAAGTAATGAAGGCTGAGAAGTGTTAAATATTATGGAAAAACCTGTAAACTTATTGATAATATAGAATTACTTTGTCATGTAATACAAGGTTCAGTATGCACTTCATACCACAGACAAGTTGATCTCAATCAATATGACTCAGACTGTAAAATAAATATACTGTAAAATTATTTTCACTAGAAAATATAAACTTCCTTTTCCCTGCTGAAGTAATATATTGCCAGCTAAAAATCAAACTTTTTTCTCCACCACCTTTTTACCTATGACATAGTTTCACTAGTCGGGTAATTCGTCTTGCTTTTTTGCTTGTAAAACACACAGGTAAATTCACAAACATCCCACTGTCGCAGCTATAAATCTCAGCTCTCCCTGGAGTTTAGGGAATGTCGGCTCTGTAGCAAGATTAGGTATGAATAAATCTCATTCAACAGCTAAGCAGTGAGGCAAAACAGGAAATATAGTTGGAAAGCAGATAAAGCAATAGTTTCCACCTTTGTATCCTTAGTAAGTCAGAGAAGAAAATTCTCATTTCATCTCTTAAAATTAGAGAAATTTCTCAGAAAAGACAGGCTCTTTTTCCACACGTAATTGTGAACAGACCGTGATAGTATGGCTATAATGCCTTACGTCCGCATTCATAATGCCTGCCACATCACAAAAAGTGGAAAAGACTTTACCTGAGGAGAAAAATGATGAAGAAATATTCTCGCAAAGAGGAGGGGGACAATATCAAATGTCTCGCATAGTCTTCACTGAATTTACTTTCACAATGCACAGCGACTCTCTTTGCATTGAACAGCAGCCTTTTCCAGAGAGCAGCAGTATCGTCAGCTGGTCACATGTTTGCTGTCACTGTCTGTCAAACCTCTGCTGTCCATAACACGCAGCGTCCCACACAAAAGCCAGAGTGACAATCAGACCAAACAGCGATGGCGTTCTCAGGACCTTACCAATAAGGGACCTGTGAGCTGAGAAGGCCCTGAAAACCGTGCAGAATTCCTTAAATCTTGACCCACGATAATTTTACAGGAAAACTATAGATCTAGAAATATATATATATATATAAAAAAAGGTCAGTGCAGTCGATGCAGGCAGTACCGTTTCATTTACTTGAAAAGCACGGTGGAACTGGAGTCAACCTCTGGGTCCTGCAGCGGTTCTGAACGGCTTTGCCCTCTGCTCGTCTCTTCCTACACCTATCCACACATCTTCTGCTGTCATGTTTGCACCTCTAACCCCATTTCCCTTTTACTATTATTTGTCTACTCGTTTCTGCCTTTTCACAACACCTTTCTTGATCCTGGAGCTTCCCTTGATCCTATAGTATTTACCCTTTCCACTACGGTACCAAAGCAGACCCGAGGACAGGACGCCAGAGACACAGAAGGCAAGCCCAGCCCGACACGGCATGAGATGAACCACCCGCACTACAGCTCCGCTTTCAGCCCTCAGTACAGCAGGGCTGAGTAGCTCCCGCAGGGGTATGCCAGATGCTTGTATCATAACGTGATGTATTAATCAAAGTGAAATGGACCCCATTCCCTAATTACAGTTTAAACAAACCTTTACCTAAAGTCAGAATGAAAGAGAAAAAACCATACTTTTAGATACTGTCTACAAGTATTTTTTTCTTCCCCACTTTTGAAAGAACAGTCCTCTAAGACAGGGACAAACCATAATATAAGACTGGCAATGAAAATATGAGTTAAACAACTAGCTGTTAGGAAAGTTGCCTAAGGAAAACTGTGGCTCTTTCTGGAATAGAGGCTGCAACACTTTGCCTGCAGCTGAAGTGACCAGTATCAACTATTTGAAAGATGCTTTTTCTGTATCTTTGATTAACATAATTTATGAGGAAGTTGAATATTAATGTTTCCAGGATGCTCAGCTCCATCACCGTCTTTATTTTACCGTCTTGACTTCCTGGCTTGCCAGACAAATATGATATTACCATTCAACAAAAGACAGATCTTGGTCGCAGAACTAAAATGCCAGATTAATCAGACTTTGCACCATTTAGAACTACGTAGCTAGACTTTTCAAGGACGCAAGAGGACTTCCTTCTCTTTATCGCAGCCGCTGCATATGAGTACAAATAGCTCCTTATAATTCAAGTCCATTAGCAGCAAACAACTATTCCTCATTAAAAATAACACAAATCAACGTCTGCACTTTACCTCTGCAGTCCGAGGAAATGGACCTGAATGAAAAGGAAAATTTGAGGCCTGTTCAAGACCCACTTAGTTAAAAGCACTGCAGATTTCATGGAGAAACATTTCATTTTCCATACACATGTGACACTTACGTCAAATTCATTTAGTGCAGCAGCAAGCTCTCCTATGCCAGTGTGCCCCTTGTTCTCATCGGTGGGGGAGGTGGCCTGGGCAGCGTTGGAGATACCAGCAATTGCTTCTTGTACTTGCTTGAAGACATAGTCTCTGTTGGCCCTAGTGGCTGCAACGTCAGGGTGACGGAGGAATGCCTGGGATGCAGTATACAACATCGTGGCATTCTTCTTCAGAGCACCTCGAGCTGCCGCCATTTCATCCCTGCAGTGAGGATCTTTCAGTTCCTATATAAAAACATGCAATTTTTATAGCTGTAAGTGAAAGTTTTCATGTCAGCATGTATTGTCTCTACAGCTGAAGTGTCTCTGAAATACCGTCCCGTGATTTTGCACAGATGGAATCGATGGCAGAATCTACCATAAATCACAGAAAGAAATCTCCCTCCTGTCCAAGCAAGTCCATTCCTTCAGCATAGCTAGAGCTGTTACATTCTGCTCACAATACCTTCTTCTCAAAGACTCTAAATGCTTCCCTTCTTCAAATACCCACAGAAAATTTATAATAACATCCAAAATTACTCTTCCTGATTGACTGGATTCGGTCTGCTGATTCCATACAGGCAATGCAAGTGCAATGCTCCTGTTGCAGTAAGCGCCGTGATTTTTAAGGACTATACCTACGTCCTTTATAAAATCACCATAAGGTAGACTTTTAAAAAAATCCGAAAATAAATTGATGAATATGTATTTAGTTCTTGAAGACCTGCTATATATACCCCTCATTATTTTTATCCTTTCCTTCACGTTTTGTTCTATTCCTTGTATCATTTAGTGTTTGTTTTAATGACATATACTTTCCTTTGTTTCCCTTGACAACAAGCATCAGACCCTGTACTGTAAGTTGCTGGAATAAGATGACCCTGTATTATTGTTATTTAATCCATTTATTTATTTATTTATAGGATATATCATACTGTCCACGAAAGCCTTTCAAATATCAGGTAAGGTAGCCGTAGCAATATTCATGAAGAGTAACAAAACATTATTACTTTTATTTTAAAACTACGAACAAAGAGGTCTGGAGAGCTTAGTTGTGTTCACGTATTGAATCTATGCCAAAAATCAGAAAAGAAGCCCGATATTCTGAATTTAAAGGTTCTACCCATTGACTGATTTCAACCACACACGACCGACAGGTAGCAGTTTTTTAAAAGAACTGAGCTCCTAAAAACTTTATCAGGCTACAAAACAGAAGAGATGAAAGGAGAATGTACAAACAGCTTAAGTAGTAAAGTTCTAATGATGGCAAGATTTTCCAGTTCTACGGAAAACCTTATTGGCATTATAAAAAGGTGCCATAAGAAGAAAATTTTAAAAGGTTCATAACGAAGATTTTCTTTTATCTTTTCATACCTCCAGTAAGAACTTAAGAGACATACCCCTTCATTAGCTGTCACTTTTTTTTCTTTTTCCCATATTTGTAGCTATGCTTGCACAAGGGAAGTGGCTGAAAACACAGAATACTACTGTCCACATTGGGACTAGATTTTATATTTTTAATTTATTTAATTTCACTAAAACTTGGAAAACACATTTCATGAAAAAATACAATAGCGATCAGAGGTAAACTGTGATTACTGTAAGGCAGAAAATAAAGAAGCAGAAGGATAAATAGGGAAAGCCAGCTTTCTGAATGTAGTGTGCTGTGCTGTACAAAGACTACGCCCCTAAACCGTTGGAGGTATTCAAAGACCATTGAAGTCGGAGAGACCTTGTACAACTCCGCAGTGACAGCACTGTCTGGACTCTTAAAAAAGAAAGTTATCTTTATTGCAAAGTTGTAGAATTGCAGACGTTGAATAAATTGTTATCGTGACTTTCTGGTCTTTTTTCCATCTGCCTCAGCAATGAATGAATTGAGGACTTGGGTTTTCTTAAGTCTCTGAAAATTAATAATGATGGTTTTAAACACGAAGTAGATTTCTGTTCTTCCTGAATTTGAGTTATACTAGAGACTACCAAAGAGCTCATGCTTTACCAGCTGCCACAGTGACCTCAAATCAGCATAGGTTAGAACTAAATGGGAATAATCATCAAATGAAAACTATCTTCAACCTCCTGAATCACTTCCCTTTTCACCCTTCACTCTGTTAATAATTGAAGCCACTTTGAAAATATGCTTAAAGAAATTGCATTTTTTTTAAAACTTCGTCACATTCAAAAAAATCGATGTGATCAAATTATAGGCCACGACACAGTAATCACTTATGTACATTTTAAACCAGACTTGGACATGAAATACAAGATCTTTGGAACGAAAACAAACTTTCTTAACCACTGTTTTAAAGTGTACTCACCTGTTGTCGCCTAGCAGCAACGTAGTTCAGTTTTACCATCTCTTTTCCAAATTCTTTAAAGCGATTCGCTAAATCTTGCTCATTTGTTGCATTTTTCACTGCTTCTAGTGCTTCCTCTACCTAGAACAGAATATATTAACTGTGTCAGCAGTTTAGTCTGGGTGCCCTCTTTGACCAAGTCTAGAACTATCCTACCCAATGCTCTTTATTATATGGACCCAATTTGGCTTTTACATCCATCGCTGTACAGGGGCTTTACGATAGCCCTGCTGACTTTGATCGGGTTTCTTATTAGAGAAGCTGTCTGATTGCCATTCTGCACTACCTTCCATTTACTGCGCTTTGGTATCACGTAAAGCTAATGTAAAGGGCATAAATACATGAATATCCCCACTTACATTTATTAGATTCAATGTTTAATATCTGCACGTTTTAAAACAAAATAGATTAATATGTTCTTAATGTTATTAATTCTGGACAAGAAATAACTTTTAAAAAGGAAACTCAAACCTGCAATTAAGACTTAAATTTACCCCAATACACCCAAAACACTGCATCTTTGTGAAATAAATGAAACAACAACAGATTGCACCCAGAATATATTTATCACCTCTCTCTTCTCAGCTCTCAGCTTTCCTTTTTCAATTACTTTAAAACTGAGAAAGGAATCTACCAAAGCAAGCATACCTTCAGTTACTCAGTCATCCTGTAGCTAACAGGCAAAGATATAAAACCAACAAGTTGATCTACCAAATCTACTGTAGAGCTTTACCTTATGTACAGCAGGAAAAAAAATACCTGAAGGGATGAAATGCTGTTTTCATACCATAAATAAAGGAAATTTTCTTGTGACTGAATGAAAATTCAAATCTGTATTTCTCTCCCTCACAAGATAAGAATGGAATTCCAAGCAAAAAGGCTGAGAAGTGAAAAGCTTCTATTCATCCTTCTTTCTAAAACCTATTGCTTCAATTCATGACAGTGTGTGGAAGCTTTCAACAACAGACAAATTTTCCCTTCAAAGAGAAACAGCAAATTCTGAGGGGGACACGCTCCCGTGCCGAAGCAGAGGTTTGCAGCTTACTCTCCAAACGCCACTGGGAACCCATAAATCCAGCAGTTGCCAGGGTCTAAAGAATTTAGAAAGGCACAATTCTGTGCAGAATCTGCCCTTTTATCATTTGTGTTGCTCTGTGTTTTCCCACCAGCCAGAGAGGATATTTTCATGTTGAGCTTTTACCTGCTTACTGGGGATTTACAACTTACAGGGCAGCAGAGTAGCAAACCCACCCATTTCTATTGGCAAAGTATAATCCAAGCACATAAATCCATAGCTGCTATGTTGGAAGTGTTATACTGAGAGTTGCAAGCTACGCCCCATTCAGAATCCCATTACCTCTTCTTTTACCCTTAAAAAGAACAGCAGTTTTTAAAGCTGAACTATTTGACTGCCTTAACCATTAACACAAATTACAAAAGCATCACTGTGTTAATTATTTTGGTCTTGCAGGATTCCTTGCAAAACGTGAGGGTCTGTCCTTCGTATCAGGATGCATTTATATTAAAAAATCTTAAGCTTTAATTTTTAACATGTTTGTAATGATGAGCACAGGCATAACAAACCGATACACGCTTTTGTAAGTCCTGCCAGCTCCCTGTTAAATAAAATTGCTAGAGAATTTATTACAGATTCCACTCCGACAATCGGATTTCAAAAGTTGTTGACCACAGTCTGTTGTGTCAGTCTGGGCTCAAGCCCATGAAACTTCAAAATGAAGAAACCGGTTATGAGAAGCATTTGAAAGGACGTGAGCACAAACCCTTTTTTAATTACCATTTATTCTACAAATTCATGTTGGAGCAAGGTCTCTGTCCTCAAAAACCCCACGACTTCCCTCAAGTGTACAGAAGCATTCCTCTGATTAACTAGCATGTCATTAATTACACTAGACTTCGAATTCTGTATGGGCAGGATCACATACTATATTAGTATATGCCATTTTATGAGCGTTACACAAGCTTGACTGCAGTAAGCACTCTTACTAATTTTAGTAATGCAAAAGAGAATCTGAAAGAAACGACCGAGTGTCCTTCCAGTAAGCATCTGCATATATTAGCTTAAAAGCGTTAATTAAAATGCACTATTTCCCATGAAGTCTTAAGCATAACTCACTCCTTTGACATGCTTTTGGTCAAAACTGATTACAGTGCATGTCAGTATAAATCAGGCTTCGTAACTTTGACATACAGAGTGATTTTAGTTTATTCATTTTATGGTTAACTTACACCAGTCTTTGAATGTTACCTTTGAGTCAATACAAGAGCTGTCCCTTCGTCAATTCTGTAAAATATAAACACTTTTTCTCCCTAGTAATTTCATTTTTATTAATCTAAAATCAGTATGCATCATAAAATGGTAAGATAAAAATATTTACACTGTCAATCCTCAGAAATAAATTAGCCTTTTTAACATGAAAAAAAAACAAACAAATTTAGGGTTTATAAGTTGAATTTTGCCAAAACCAACGAAAGACATCTGGCTTCTTGGAAACAGGATTCATAATAAGATCTAATAAATGCAGAGACTGCAAACCACATTGCCATACACTGCCCTTGCAAATCGAGGGTGCAAACTGCGTAAGTAAATACAGCCACTCCCAAAACAATATTAGACACTTGTGTTTTAAATAACAGAGTACACTGCTGTAACAGGAGGGAGGCACCTGAGATGTGAGAACAATATTTCTCATCGCCTATTAAAGACCTTGAATATGAATTTTAATCTTAACGTTTAGAAAAATCTATTGTTTATCATATTACGGTGTCAGGCTCACTAGCAACGGATTCCTTCAATTACAGTTGCATGGAGTATTATAGTAGGGAAAAATTAAAAGCATATTCGAGAGCGACAACGCTTACACTGCACATAATCAGAGCCACATGCTGACAATTACGAGAGCAGCACTCTGCTCATTACAGCAGAGCTCACTAGAATCTGTGCTGAAAAATCTGCCTTTTTCATTACGAAAACTGTTTTCAAACTATTTAGCTTATCTGCAGAGTTCGCAGGTTGAAGGGTGCTCATTGTTTTTCTAGAACATATTATTGTCGTACAGTTACACTATTAAAAAGACAAATAAAAAAAAAAGAAAATACTTTTTGGGCACTTGGTCAGTTATTAAAAAGAAGTAACTGTCCGCATCCTCTGCTAAATTCACACTTTCAGTGTGCAGGCTTTAAATATTCTGTATATGAATTTCTGCAAAGTTTTGGTTTATTTCAGAGGTTTTTGTTTATTTGTTTAGACAATAAAAGTGAAATGGTCCAATAACTATCAGAAAAAAAAATTACATTTCCCAGTTTCAGCTGCAAGGTTGTTTAATACTCCTGTATAAAATCGTGACTAGTGGCAGCCAAACTGAATACAAATTCACACTAAACTATCTGGCAATCTTTAATTCCTCTTTATTCTATTTTTCCTCTTTGATTACTGATTAGATGCTTTTCCTATTGTCTCACTCCAAATTAAAGATTCAATCTTTGGATACATCCAGAAGTCGCGCAGAGGATAAAAAAAGTAGAACAACTGTAGTACCTAAACTCTGCCACCAGATAGCAATACTTGACAGGTGCTGAGTTAGTGAGCCATCCACAACACAGGCCAGGCGAGTTAAGAAACGCATCTGTTCAGTTTGGAGAGCTGTTTAACAGCAGTACTAGTCTAGGCATTGAAGATATCTAATATTTACATTAAGTCTCTGACAATTAATTTCTGCAAAACTAGAAAATGAATAAGACTAATGCAGAAATGTGTTATCTCCTACTTCTTGTTCAGCACATTAAGAAACATCAGTGAAACAGAGTAAGAAATGTGAACACTGACATCCATTACTGATTTGTTCTCTGTTTTTCTACACCCAAAGCATGCAAAAAGAACACAGGATACTAAAAAACGCATACAATTTTCAGATGTGATAGAAGCCTCATGACATCAGCCATATCAGCCAGGATGAGTAAGCGAGTGACAGCAGAAAGCAAGGCTCGGGCAGCCCGCACCATGGTGCCCCGCTTCACTGAGGAGCAGGGGTCGTCAGCAAACTCCGAAGAGGCGATTCTCATTGTTTCTCCTAGAATTGAAAAAAAAAAAATTGTAATTAAAGATAAGTTTTACACTTGTACTTTTTTCTAGAAGGTATAAAAAACTTACTAAATAAACTAACTGCCGTTAGGCAAAAATTAGTGCCCTCCTTAGTGACTACTGAATTGTTCAGGAGAAATATTGGTTTTAAAACATAAGCAGCAACCACCTCCGTACTCTGTTTTTTTTCTTTATTCCCAAACTGTTCTTCTAGAGCAGTCACCTGTAACAAATAAAAAGGAAACCCAAACAGCAAGACAGACTGCTGAGCGCAACCAGCTCAACAGAAGCCAAACAGCAGTGTGTTACAGAAATACAGAACTCACCTGCACTGGTAGGGAGGACGGGACAGAGCTCCCCAACAGCATCATCCCAATTCCATCTCTCCACAATTCTGCCTTCACACTACATCGCTCCCCATCACTCCTGCTCCCCAGTCCTCGCCTTCTTGCTCAGATACTTACTCTGCTCTCCTCTACCTAAAAGAGCTATTTCACCTATTAAAGATTTTTTTTTTCCCCAATCACTTAATCATAGAGTCATTTAGGTTTGAAAAGACCTTTAAGATCATCAAGCCCAACCGTTAACCAACTTCTACCAAGTCCACCACTAAACCATGTCCCCAAACACCACATCTACACGTTTTAAAGACCTCCAAGGGTGGTGACTCAACTCATTCTCTATGCAGCCTGTCCCAGAGCTTGACAACCCTTTCGGTGAAGACATTTTCCCTCATCTCCAACCTAAACCTCCCCTGACGCAGCCTGAGGCCGTTCCCTCTCGTCCTGTCCCTGGTGACTTGGGAGCAGAGACCAACCCCCCCCTCACTCCAGCCCCTCTCAGGCAGCTGCAGAGAGCGAGAAGGGCTCCCCTCAGCCCCCTCTTCTCCAGGCTAAACCCCCCCAGCCCCCTCAGCCGCCCCCCAGCACACTCGTGCTCCAGACCCTTCCCCAGCCCCACTGCCCTTCTCTGGACACGCTCCAGCCCCTCCAGGGCCTTCTTGTCCCGAGGGGCCCAAACCTGAGCCCAGCATTCGAGGTGGGGCCTCCCCAGGGCCGAGCACAGGGGCCCCATCCCTGCCCGGCTCCAGCTGGCCACACCAGCGCTGACACAAGCCCGGGGGCTGGTGGCCTCCTTGGCCACCTGGGCACTGCTGGCTCATGCCCAGCCGGCTGTCAGCCAGGACCCCCAGGGCCTTCTCTGCCGGGCACTTCCCAGCCCCTCTGCCCCAGGGCTGCAGCGTTGCCTGGGGTTGGTGTGACCCAAGGGCAGGACCCGGCACTTGGCCTTGTTGAACCTCATAATTCCCTCTGTGACCATCACTGCTGTGATTTTACTGCCCAGTCTCCTCTACTCACTCTCCCTATTCACCATCCCAAACTGCCTGGATACCCCTATTGCTGCCTCTCCATGGACAAAGCAGAACACTCTTTTTTACAACAAATGAAACATGCTGGTGCCTAGACACATTATTCCTGTTTAATTCCAGCAAAAAGCATCTTACTCAACATGGTACTCAGTAACTAAATCAAGATGTTTAATTATGAACTTTATTTCTTTTTAGCAGATGAAAGTATCAAGAAAGAATAAACAGTACTTCATGCCCCCAGCACTGAAAGGGCTTGAGTTCTGCAGAGCTGAGATCTAATGGCTTTCAGCTACCGAAGGAGAGTGCTTTAAAATGAGTTAGACTAGGACTGCGCTGGAATACAGCAGCAAAAGGACAACATGGAGAAGCTGAAGGGAGTATCTGCTTGTAAAGAAGGGCAAGCCAGGGACAGCACAACGCGTTCAGAGAAGTAGGCAACATACCACCGGCAAAGACCTTGGTATCAGGAAGTGGGAACTTTTTTCCCCCCATACTTACAGTAAGGAATAAGTTGCATAACTGGGCATAAAAGATTTTTTTAAAATCATAACCACCTTTCAAAGAGTTCATAATCTAATTTAAGCCAACACAGAATATCAAGCTCAAGCAAAAAGGCAGATGTTACATTAAATTACACAGAAATGAGGTTAACATCACAAGGAGATCAGGTAAATTCTGCTATGTAAGAAAGACTTAGTGAATGAAAAATCAACGGCATGCCACTGGAAGTCAAGTAAACTAATAGTTTAATGCAGTGGTAATCAAAAAAGAATGGCACCTATCTTTTCCTTTCATACATGACTCACAGAAGACAGTGAAGGGACTTGTGCCATAGGATGTTTCTTTTTTGTAACCCCCTGAAAAGCAATACCGCACACAGACCTTACAGAAATGTAGAACATGGATCAGTCCATAATTTTCCAAAACAATACCGGATACATAAAGAATAGCTTTTTTCATGAATCACTGGGAAAACAGATTAATGCGTTTGTATTTCAAAAGCTACTTGCAAAATAACATGGTTCTAGATGTAGGAACAGAAACCTGGACCTGTCATTAAAAATAAAATCTAAATATTTATATTAATAGCTGCACGGTAAGCATTATCGTCACGTCAGAAGTGAAAGCCAGCTCACTCCTGATTGCGAGATCATCATCGTGGATGAATCAATAGAATATAAAAGCAAACATATAAAATGCTGAGGCCCCCCAAAAAACTGATTCAAAAGCGTTATTAGAATGTCTTTTAGTAAGCCACAATCTTAAAAACTGTTACAAACTCATAGAATGTTATCCTAAGCAACAGGGAAACCATGCGTCACTTGCCTTCGTCCTGGTAGGAAATGGGTGATTACACCACCTTACTTTAAAGTGTCAGCTGAAAATAATTACGTGAAAATGCATCGTCTTCCTTCACAATTCAAGAAATGGGAGAAAAATGATGCATTAAAAAACAGAAATTCAGAAACGTTATTATTAATGCAATCTATGAAAAAAACACTTGTGTATTTTAAAGACTTCAAAAGGCTATGGAAAACAAGCGAGTATGGAAACCTCCAAACCTGAATCCTGGGTGCTCCCTCTCTCCACAGCCAGAAGCAACTTGGCTGTACAGGCTGAGGAGCCTCGCTCAGAGCCAGTTCTAGTTAGGTTAGACTGCGCCACGCTGATGACTCAAGATCCGAGCTTGTGTAGCAGCATAGGGCTGCCCTGCTGTTACGCAGCTTTAGTAACTTCAGACCACCCTGGGATTCTCCCAAATGCATTGTGTTCTGCTCTGTGGGCTTGTTAAAAGTGTTTCAAACTAACCAGCCTAGC
This sequence comes from Phalacrocorax aristotelis, assembly GCF_949628215.1. Lineage (NCBI taxonomy): Eukaryota > Metazoa > Chordata > Aves > Suliformes > Phalacrocoracidae > Phalacrocorax > Phalacrocorax aristotelis. Next base: position 80,179,922 of record NC_134279.1, read on the forward strand.
TATGGAACACAACCCCATCGATATATTACCTGGAATTATATTGTGGCTGTGCCAAGCAAAGCCTCATTTTTAAGATGATCCACTGACTTCGCTTTCTGTGTACTGTTATCCTTTCCTGAAAGCAAGCTCCATATCCACATTGCTTTTTTCAAAATTCAGCATTTTCTAAGTGCATCATAAACTTTCAGCAGTTTCTCTACTTAAGTTTGGTCATTACGACCTTCTTTTCAAATCACAGTTTTATTAATTCATATAATAAAAGTTTATTCCTACACAGCTGAATTAATAGTTTTACGTTAACTTTCACCTATCTTGCTACTCTACTGCCTGAAAACCCACTCCATCGTACTTTCTCCATGACGCTTTCAATCAGAGAGAAATAGAACGTGCTTTGCCTTGTCAGGGCTACGCGTGTGACGCCCGACCAGCCAGCGGCACAGACAAGGGTGAATTGCACCTGCCTTCTCTTGGTGTGAACGCAAGTCTCAGTTTTTATTTTGTTTTCTTTTTTTTTTTCCTCCAGTTGCTGATTTTTTAATTACGTTTACGTTCTTTTCAATAGCTTGAAACTGGACAATAATTTAAATACATGAGGAGTTACAATCAGATCAATAATTCTGCAAGCCTCATTCCCTTAGGAATTCAGGCTGGAAGAGGAGCAAACACCATTTCAAATGAGATTTTATATTAACCTTAAAAAAAATCTAAAAACCCTGTTTGTCTCCAGTGTAGAAGCTCAGAAAGAAAGTACTTTTACTATGAAATCATAGCATATTTACATTGCTTGTAAGACCATTATAACCACATCCAAAAAATATCCCAGATGGCATAACTTCCCATAAGACGATGCAAATACTGCATCACATCTTCCGAGTGACTTAAGACAGCCACAGTGAACAACTCCCACCAGAACTCTTTTCTTTATTATAATACCATTAGAACTGGGTGTTCTTATTGTATTTTGTGTGCAGTGTATCTTGGATGATAAGCTGATAAAACATAATTTCAGTAGAAAAATTCAACCGGATCATTTCTAAGGCTGCACGCTTTTCTTAGATTTCTGTAAGGTTGCCAAAACTCTCAAAGGATTTAAAAGAAAAGGAACGATCATTGTCAGGTGAAAAGAAAACAAAACAAAATTCTAAACATACTCATCGTTGCAGAGTCAAAGTTCTAGGTGCCTGGTCTCTGCAGGGAAACAAGGTTTCTGTGGAGAAGGACCACAGTTTGCTGTATCCATGTTCCCATGCATTTTGACAGAATCCCAGAGTGGTGGGGGTTGGAAGGGCCCTCCGGAGCTCATCCCGTCCCACCCCCTGCTGGAGCAGGCACCCCCAGAGCAGGGGCACAGGGCCGCGTCCAGGCGGGGGGTGAATGTCTCCAGGGAAGGGACCCCACAGCCTCTCTGGGCAGCCTGTGCCCCTGCTCTGGCACCCGCACAGGGAAGGGGTTTGTCCTCATGTTCAGGTGGAACTTCCCGTGTTCCAGCTTGTGCCCGTGGCCCCTTGGCCTGGCGTTGGGCACCGCTGAAAAGAGCCCGGCCCATCCTCCTGACACCCACCCTTCAGATATTTATAGGCATTGATGAGATCCCCCCTCAGCCTTCTCTTCTCCAGGCTGAACAGACCCAGGTCTCTCAGCCTTTCCTCACAAGGGAGATGCTCCAGCCCCTGATCCCCCTGGCAGCTCTGCGCTGGACTCTCTCCAGCAGTTCCCTGCCCTTCTTGAACTGGGGTGCCCAGACCTGGACGCAGCACCCCAGATGTGGCCTCACTGGGGCAGAGCAGAGGGGGAGGAGAACCTCCCTCGCCCTGCTGGCCACACGCCTTTTCATGCACCCCAGGACACCGCTGGCCTCCTTGGCCCCAAGGGCCCGGTGCTGGCTCAGGGTCACCTCGCTGCCCCCCAGCACTGCCAGGTGTGCCCAAATCACAGAAACTAGGAGCAAGGAACTCTGAGGCCACAGAGTTTTTCCTGACACATACTTTAAATCAGTTACCGGAAAAATTTATTACTAACTCTTGGCTGAGAGTGGGCTAAAAAAATGGGATTGAAGTCTCCACAAATCTTGTTTATTATTATTATTTTTGAGTCAGTGACTCAAATTATTCCATGTCAAAGGAGAGGCTGAGAGCGATCACAGAATAGCTGAGAGTCTAGCATGTGGGCAAGGGTTAGATTTGAATTTCCTCACCTGGGAACTTGATCCAAAACGTCGACAACTGGATTCACCTAATCAGTGCAACAACTGGGAAGGCATCATCTTCCCTTCGACTGTTTTTTAAAGGAAACCAGCTAACACAGCTTTACGTAGAAAGTTTGATCCAACATGCACTCCTAGAGCATATCTAGCTGATGGAACCCAAGGGGACACATGCAATGGTATGAAAAGCCCAGCATGGCTTTTCCTTATTTAAGCTCTAAGTTGGATTCAGATGAGATGGAAGCGATTCTGAGCATCCAGCAACAAAGCTTTTGTATGTGACAGTATGTGAACTTCAGGTATATCCAAGACGAGATGAAATAGCAGCAAAAGCAAGCTCTGGATTTTGGAACCAGGTGCCTACAAGCTATTTAACTTCCATTTTGGTACTGAAGACATTTTACAGTTTTCTGCCAAATTACCAGTCCGTAGCTTCAGACAAATATTAACAGTGAACTATGAAAGATGGAAATAATGCTCAGTAATTGGCTGGTGGCACTAGGAGAGCAAGCAGGAAAATTATCATCTTAGGCTTGACTACCCAAGGAGATACAACTAGCAAATATATTTGAAAGTCAACACTGGTGGACAGAGGGAAAATACATGGAGGGTCAAAACAACAGTTTAAAAAGTTTGGATTAGTTATTTAACCTTAGAAAGCTGAAGTTAGGTGAAATAGATCTTCTCCAAAATAATTAAGCAGAAAGTGTTAAATAGACATAAACAAATAACCAAATCAAAAGAGTATTAATATTAAAGTTCGTAGCAGGTTGTTTAAATCTTACAAAGAACTCATAGTTCACAATTTAAAATATAATAACCATGAAAGCCAGCTGTTACTGGGGAGGAAGGATTGTCTATCTCAGTGCCAGTTAACATATTTTTATTCTTGTACAGTGATAGTATCAAACTGCTCTTATGCCACAGGTAATGCGGAGCTACAGTTAGTCATATTATTTTGCAGAAAACCCTTTTTACCTGGAAAAAGCCAACCCTGCGCTCAGCTCTCCATTTCTTTCCAAATCCATTTCAAGCTATTCTATAATCTATAGTAAATTACTTTCTGTGAAAAGTAGGTCAGCACAAGAAACACAGACATCTTGAGTCATCAGGTCTGCTTCCTTGCCACTGCAGACAGTCATGTCATAACATAATTAATAATAATCTTAATGTGATAATAACTACAGTCATAAACTTATCAAGCTTCCATCTTAGAAACAGCTCAGGCGTTTAACCCCAATTAATCCTACTGGAAGTTGGAAACTCATTCTAAAGTGAACACCAGAATCTGACAGGTTTTTTTTCATTAGAGACACTTTAATTCCATACTGACTGTATTTGTAGATAATTTATAGCCATATCTTCTCATGCCCCATTTGTCCTTCCTTCAGTTTAAGTAAGTATTCTTCTTCCATTGTTTCCTATTGTTCCTTTTTCACTTCACGCACTTTTGGGATGAGCCATGACAGATGGCAGTACTTCAGTCTCCTCTTACTGCATAGAATATCCATTCCTATAACCATTTCAGCAGCCCTAGGAAATAATTATGTTCCTGGAATACATGTGATAAGAACTGCCGTTTTCTTGGAGGTATCAAGTGCAGCTACAAATAATTCTTCACCTGATACCTTGCAGGATCCACACACCCTTTTTATTAGACACAGAGTGTCTGCCATTTTCTCACTAAGACCCACGTACCAAATTCTTTGGCACATTGCTTTGAGAAAAAAGCATGCATTTGGTTTACATTTTGTAAATTGAGAGTCTTAGTGGGGTTAGGAAGTGGTTTAAAAAATCTAGAACATTAAATGAAGAAAGCCCCTATCAGCCACATCAAGAAAAGTTCATCATAAAAAGACAACAAATAAGCCAAACCAAAAAAGAAAACAATGACCACCACCCACAAAAAAAACCCTCTCAAAACTGAAATCCAGGTTAGTTACTGAATTCTGTTATTACTGGTAGAACTGCAGCTGGTGTGACATTAGGACTCATAGCTGGACAACATTTCATGTGCTTAGATCCATTCTGCACGGGGATGAAAGGTTTTCTTTCTTTTAGAATCCTCTTTTTGCCTACTGCAGCCCAGGATACCATTGGCCTTCTTGGCAGTATCGCCGCAGGTCGAGGGAGGGGGTCCTTCCCCTCTACTCAGCACAGGCGAAGCCACCCCTGGAGCGCCGTGTCCTGTGGGCTCCCCATTACAGGACAGACTCGGACATACTGGAGAAAGTCCAACGAAGGGCCAAGAAGATGATGAAGGGACTGGAGCACCTCTGCTATGAGGAAAGGCTGAGAGGGCTGGGACTGCTCAGCCTTGAGAAGAGAAGGCTCAGGGGGCTCTTATGAATGTATACAAATAACCAAAGGGAGGGTGAAGAGAGGATGGAGCCAGGCCCTTTCCAGCAGTACCCAGTGACAGGACAAGGGGCCATGGGCACAAACTGAAGCACAGGAGGGTCCCTCTGAACATCAGGAAACACTTTTTGACTGTGAGGGTGACTGAGCACTGGCACAGGTTGCCTTGAGAGGTTGTAAAGTCTCCCTCCTTGCAGACATTCAAAGCCATCTGGGGACAGTCCTGGGCAACCAGCTTTGGTGGCCCTGGTTGGGCAGGATGATTACACCAGATGACTTCCAGAGGTCCCCTCCAACCTCAACCATTCTATGACTCTGTGAATCTGATAACAGCCACACAACAAGCCCCTTGCCTGCACCAGATGATGTGTCCAAAGTTATTATTTATGTTCTGGGATCTCATCAGCTTGAGGGGGTTCAAACCTACAGCTACCGTCTCCCAACATCACTATCAAATCACTTAGCTTCCTCTGACAGGATTTAACTGGGGGACCTGCTCTGTCTATCCTTCCTTGAGGGGTAATGCAAGATTAGATTTAGTCATACTCAGTCACTTTGTCCTAACAAAGAGCAGCTACAAATGGAGTCTTTTAGACCTGTTTCTCAAAAAAACCTCTTTTCCCTTAGATTTTCAAAATAAGATATCATTTCATTTTGGATATTAAATTCAGGCACTCATATAGGAGCAGTTAAAGACATCTTTACACGCATTGAACCAGAATCACACACACATACAAGTCACCCAGTAATCTGTGTAAGGTAATTCAAGCACTACAGGCTTAACTTCTGCAAAAAGCTACCGACCGACGATTGCAAAGGTCGCCAAAATTCTGAATGATTCAGCATAACCCAAATCCTGAACATCCTGAAAAACAAAAGTCAAAAAGGCAAAAGGAAGGCACAGTCCGCTGCATGTCTCATGCCGAATCCTATTCAAATTCCTACTTCTTGTCATTAAATTCTTAAACTAGAATAAGGCCCAAAAAAACTGGAAAGGTGTTAAGTGATTCCAACATATTGAAAGTGAAAATCAACCTGAAGGGGGGGGGCGGAAATCAGAAAAACAGATGAAGTGAACAAATCTACACTTTTTTTCCTATAATTTAAATATTTATATATACATGTTCAAAACCTATAGGCAAATACACATATCCAATCAGAATTTTTTTTATTTTCTGAATATATTTTCAGAAACCACTAGGTTGACTGCTTCCTATTTTTTACTGAAAATGAATTATTTTTATTATACCAATAGCTAGGGAAAGTGTTGATAAACAACAGAAATGTGTAAATATTTCACGATGTTCTTAGATACACATACAAAAATATATGTACATATCTATGCATGTATATCAAAGAGAAACTGAAGGATGATTACATGATATTTTTCAAAAAATAAAAAGCCTGCAAGTGTAACTGACAAAAACCAACCATGCTGTTTTCACAAATACGGCCTTTCATATGATTTAATTTACAAACAAATATTCTGGTTAAAAACCTGTAAAAAAATATCAGTATGGCCATATTAAATGGAGTAACAGATTAATAATATTTACAAAAATAATGAGGCTAAATAACCAGTTTTTCCTGGTAAGACTTGCCTGTGGGAACCCCAGGCCCCTGGAAGCAGTGGGAAAGAAGGCAGGCGGGCTTACCCTCAGTTAGGGAACATTTAAATAGACTGGGCGTGCCTAAGCCCATAAACCCTGACGGAGCGCGCCCACAGATGCCAAGGAAGCTGCCCCTGTTCTCTTTCAATTATCTCTGAAACATCACGATGATCGTTTGGGGTAGTTTCCTGAAGACAAGAAGAAAGCAAATGTAATCCTTTCTTTGAGAAGGGCAAGAAAGTGGATCTGGAGAGCTACAGGCCAGTGACCCTTACCACGATCCCCGTAAGAGATGGAGCAAGTACTCCTGGAAGCCATTTCCAAATTTATGATGGAAAGGAAGGTGACTGGGAACAGTCAGCATGAATTTAGGACGGGGAAGCCATGCCCAATCAATCTGATAGCCTTCTACAGTGAGATGACAAGGGGAATCATGGGATGGTGTGGGTTGCAAGGGACCTTTAAAGACCATCTAGTCCAACTCCCATGCCATGAGCAGGGACATCCTTCACTAGATCAGGCTGCTCAAAGCCCTGTGCAACCTGACCTTGAACACAAGGAGAGCAGGGAATGCTGCTTATCTTGACTTTATTAAGACTTTTCACACTATCTCCCGGAACATATTCATAGGGAAACTGATGAAGTGTGAGCTTGCTAAGTGGATAGTGAGGTGCATTGAAAATTGGCCGAACTGCTGGTCTCACAGGGTTGTGATCAGTGGCATGAAGTCCAGCTGGAGGCAGGTCACCCGTGGAGTATTCCATGGGTCAATACTGGAGCCAAGACTGCTTAACCTTTTCATAATGACCTAGATGATGGGACAGAGAGCAAGTTTGCCGATGATACAAAGCTGGGAGGGGGGGTTTGATACACCAGATGGTTGTGCTGCCATTCAGAGGGATCTCAATACCCCAGAGAAATGGGAAAACATAAACTTAATGAGGCTCAATAATGGGAAATGCGAAGTGCTGAGACTGTGCAGGAGCAACCCCAGGCATCAGCACATGCTGAGGACCAAACAAGCTGGAAGGCAGCTCTGCGGACGAGGCCCCGAGGATCCTGGTGGATAACATGAACATGAACCAGCAATGCACCCTTACGGCAAAGGTCAACAGCATCCTGGGCTGCAGAAGGAACGGTGTTGCCAGCAAGGTCAAGAAGGTGATCCTCCCCTCTCCAGAACAGGTGAGACCACACCTGGAGTGCTGTGTCCAGTTCCGGGTTCCCCAGTACAAGACAGATATGGGCGTACATAAAAACCAGGGCTTTAATCCTTTTCTCATGGATGCTGACTTGTTAGTAGAACAAACAAAACCAAACCCTTCAGGATGCAAAGATCTGCAATTTTATCCCCTTTGGACTTGTCTAGAAACTCACCAAATAGAGTAGGACCTCTTGCTGTCCACTCCTGTATACTTGTCAACTGCCAAGTTTCTGATTCAGGAATAATGGACTAAATCTGGTCTTTGATGGTTGTTTTTTCACTCTCTATAGTCCTCCTACCTTAATAATCATAATGATTATTCACCCTGTATCTTAAAATACTTCTTTTACAGTACTTACTTTAAAATCCATTCTCCATAACTGAAAATAGTTCATTTCAGTAGTAACCTCTATTTGATATTGTATAATCATTGGTTAAAATTTGGGAAGTAATTTGCAGAGTATTTTCATACTGAAGAATGCTGTATACTTACTAAATAGAAATATGCATTAAAAATGCTATTCCCAAAGCTTCACATGAATGGCTGTTAAATCTTCATCTCCCCTTCCCTAATACTTTTGTTCTAAATCTTCACTACTATGTCCCCTAAACTCATTTCCCCTTTCACTTGCAGTGGGATTTCATTCTCTGTCTGTGGAAGAATGACCACTGTTCTCATCGTATTAATAGATTTCAAGGCCAGGAAAGGCCATATATGATCTAGGCTGATCTTTTCCCATTACATTTCAGCTACTAGAGCTGTGTCTCTCTGGAATTGATTATACAGACAATCTAGTTCACTTAAATATGACTCACTTTACATTTGACATTTAGATTAAGTGATGGAAGATGAATCAGTATGTATTTTAAAGCACAATGGATATCCCTAAAGCCAGTACATATTTCACATTCAATATTCTCATTTAGATCCAATAGCACACCATCTCATCCACTTCATAGACTGTAAAAATGTGTAATTTTAATTAACCCAACTACTTCTTTCCTAAGGGATAGTAAAATACCAAGAACACAGAACTCTAAGATATTTAGCCACATATCTGTGACAATCTAAAACAATTATTTCACAAATGTAACATTTTAGAAAGAACTTTTCTATTTAATAGATTAATAGTGCATTTGAAACATCACTGATTCATTTCAGTAAAATAAAACATTAATTAAATTTCTTTTCAAAAGTAAATGGTTTCGGTTGTGAGAATACATTATCATTTCTAATCCCTGTCTATCTGAAGCTCTCAGCTACTCTGCAGTTTAACATCCTTCAGGAAAAAACTAAACAACTAATTAGCCTTCACTGAACTGGAGAGTTCATGAACATCAACGTGAACACTTTGTGGCTGGTGCTAGGGACCATGAAACACACTGGACCTCTTAAGATATCAATAAACACAGAAGCAAATTTAAGAATTCAAACTCAACTGAATTATAATGTGGCCTTATTTGTACCCTGGCAAAAGTCATGCAGCTCAACTTCAGTGTTCTATGGAAGGCAAGGAAAATGTCTATTTTTATCTCAAAGTAGCATCTGTGTTGGCAAATTGGCTCTCTCCTTGCTTTGTTCCAGTGCCCTGAGAAACCTGATTGTCCGAGGCTATTTTGTTCTCACACTGCAGCCGGGAGGGAACCCAATAATGTCTCTCCCAAGGAAACCTGGGTGTGCTTGTCTGGGTAGTTCAGATACTGAAAGTGGCAGGGCTGTCTTTCAACAATCTGTACAAAGCAGAACAGATTTCTGCCATGCAGCAAGACACCGGGGTGCGTGATTCAGCACTGCAGGAAGCGAGTAGTTTTTCCATAACTTCTATGTTTATCCTAAAAATTTGAGATTTCTAATGAAATATAAGAAGTGTTTCCTTCTTTACCAGGTAGCTGCAAAACTGAGACAAGAAGCACAGTCAAAACCAGTAGAATATTTCACCACGTAAACAAGACAAAACTGTTCACATAACTACAGTGGCAACTGCTAGGCAAAGCTGCCATCTTTTTGGTGAACGGTGTATATTAAATTAATTAAAATAATTTTTGTAAAACAGGACTAAAATGAATGTAACTGACAAAGAAAAATTTCTATGAGTCCTGGCAATTAAAGCCTTGAATTTGATCATTTGATGGGTTTCTGCATAACAATTTATGAATTGTAAAGAGAATTATGATTAATAAATTTGAGTGAAATGTTACGAGGTATAGAAAGGAACAGCATCTGAAAAGCGCACCCAGCTTTCTAACAGGCATAGAAAGGAAATTTAAGAAAATTACTGTGGCATTCTCCATTAGGCATCCATCACTCTGGATATTACTTTCATTCTGGGGCTCGAAGAGGCTTACAAATACTGTATAGCCAAGCAAGTTAGTGGGTAGATTATATCTATGCCCCAGGCACTGTGAACTAAGTTCAAAAACATAAATCAGCTACATCATCCACTATTATCACATAAAAAGAGTTGCCCAGTGAAAAGTTTAGTTGAAACTGATAATTTTTTGAGATAAGCTTCAGAGTTTCAAAGGGTTGATATTTTCCAGCAAGCCATATTTTCTTAATAAAATTTATCAAAAATTCCCAACGAGCTCTGAGAACGGAAGGAGCAGCAAGTTACTAATGTCAGCTGACGGGGAGCACTGTGAGGAGGTGGGTAGGTTTGATGATGAGATTGATCAGCCTAGTGCATTGACCAGCTCACTAGATGTTTTAAGGGGTCAGTTTTGTATCCCTGCTAATTTATGCTTTTCCTTATACTTAGTTCCTATCTGAGAATGACTTGACAGAAGCAGTAAGAGAAGCCGGGAGCACTTGGCTCTGAACGGAGCACGTTTCCAAGCACACAGTAGCCTAGGGATTAATATAGCAAGAGGTGTTGCTGCCTGCCAATTGCCCAGCTTTCTGATGAGCCTGAGATACAGGAAATGGGCAGATTATGAAAATGATAGAGGCATACAGCATTTTCTTAACATCATTATTAAAAATCTGGGGAACAAGCATGCCTAAAAGTGAAAAAAAAAAA